>NW_023254118.1:0-12174 GCF_002007445.2 Ailuropoda melanoleuca | reverse complement strand
AAGATGTTTGCAAATGATATATACAATAAGGAGCTCATATTCGAAATATATAGAGAACTTATACAACTCAATACCAAACAACAACAACAAAACTCCAGTTTAAAACATGGGCAGAGGATCTAAATTGACTTTTTTCCAAGAAAGATACAGATGGTCAACGAGTGCATGAAAGGAAGCTCAAGATC
Organism: Ailuropoda melanoleuca; assembly: GCF_002007445.2. Taxonomy (NCBI): domain Eukaryota; kingdom Metazoa; phylum Chordata; class Mammalia; order Carnivora; family Ursidae; genus Ailuropoda; species Ailuropoda melanoleuca. The sequence continues at coordinate 11,989 of NW_023254118.1, read as the reverse complement.
ACTAATCATCAGGGAAATGCAAATTAAAATACCAATAAAGTATCACTTTTCACCTGTCAGAATGGCTAAATTAAAAAACAGGAGACGTAAAAGTTGTTGGCAAGGATGTGGAGGAAAAGATACTCTTGTGCTCTATTGTGAGTCTGTCTTTAATGTCTATGAAGCAACCAGTCCCTAGGCCATGGACACAATTAATAGCATAGTTCCTGTTTGTAAACATTCTCTGGATGCAAACAATTTCGTAACCATCCTACTTAGCTCTATTATGACTCTAATCATTGACATACCTTCAGAGAAAATAGCTCACTAGGAATTTGTAATTTTGTTTGTAAGATAACACAAAGAGGATGTAAACATAAAACTGAATGCATTTAATTCATTCTAAGGACCCACAGCATTGTTTTGATGATCTAGTTTTTTATTTTCTGAATCTCAATTTACCCAGGATGAAAAATCACTTAATATTTCTGAACTGGTGTTATCTTAAGTTTAAAATGATTATTAGCAATCGAAGATGACAGCATAGTAGGAGGACTCTACCTTCCTCCTGTCCAATGAACACAGCTAGATAACTATCACATCATCCTAAATACCCCAGAAATTGACCTGAGGACTGAGAGAACAAACTCCACAACTATAGGGAAAGCGAGGCCACATCAAGGAAGGTAGGAAGTGTGGAGATGTGGTTTGGAGGAGAAACAGATCATGGGTGCTAGAGAGGGCAGGGCGCCCTGGTCACAGCAAAGGGCAAGACAGAGAGGAACACAGAGGAATGCACAAGGAGAACATTTCCCCAACATCATTGGCTTGGAAAATGAGAAGGGTTGATGTTCATGAGTTCTTGCAACAAGTGGGGCCTAAAGCCTGGAGGTTTGAAGGTGGACAGGCTTGGCTGGGGTAGAGCCCTGAGGGCACTGTGCTGCTCTTGGAGAGAAGGCAGGCAGACAACCCTCGGGGATAGGGCAGGGATAAAAGTGGTCTGAAGAATGCCTGAGGCACACAGCGGGGAGATGCATGGCTCTGCCCTGGGAGGCAATACTCACAGAGACACCTCTCTGGGAACAGGGAAGCTGACCAGTGTCATGCCCCTCCCCCACCCCTCAGCATAAACACAGCCCTCTGCAGGAGGCAGCACACTGCTTACACTGGCTGCCCCACTTGCTTACACCAACCCCCTATCCTGGCACTCTGGCAGGACTGCCCTTCTCCCTCAAGCTCACCCCATTCCCAGTATAGTGCCCCGCCCGCCCCCCCAAGACCGGCCAAGGCCTCTGTGCATACCATGTCTCTAAAGCCTGGAGTTTTGTTTTTGTTTTTTTTTTTTTTTTTAGATTTTATCTATTTATTTGACAGAGATAGAGACAGCCAGCGAGAGAGGGAACACAAGCAGGGGGAGTGGGAGAGGAAGAAGCAGGCTCACAGCAGAGGAGCCCGATGTGGGGCGATCCCACAACGCCGGGATCACGCCCTGAGCCGAAGGCAGACGCCTAACCGCTGTGCCACCCAGGCGCCCCTAAAGCCTGGAGTTTTAAAGGTCAGCAGCCTTGGCTGGGATAGAGCCAAGAGGTCGGTGCTCTGCTCCCGGAGAGAAGGCAGTCAAACACCCTGGGTGCAGACAGCATGGAAACAGCAATCTGAAAATCATCTGGGGACACAGTAGAGAGATAATTCTCTATTCTAGGGGTGCTTCCCTGAGAGGCAGAATTCAGGGAGAAGCCTCTCCAGGAACAAAGGACCTGGCCAGTGCCATTTCTTTCCTGCAGCCCTCAGCATAAACACAGAGCCACCTGTGGGAAGCAGGGCAGCACCCACACTGGCTGCCTAACTTGCCTCACCAAGCCCCACCTCCCTGTGCTCTGGGCAGGGATGGCCCTTCTCAGTCAAGCATGCCTCAGTCCCAGCATGGCAGGCCCCTTCTCCCAGAAGACCAGCAAAACCTACTGCCCACAACACATCTCCAGAACAGAGAATTTCACAGGGCATCAGTTCTGGTGGAGTTGGTGTCAGTTCTCATTTCAGAAGACCACAGCACACCTAGTCAAAACTCACCACATTCAGGCCAGGGTCCAAACACTGCCAATGGCAGGCAAGGAGAGCCTCTGCAGATGACCAGCCTGAAGGACAGAGCAGCCAAAACACAGCAGTGGAGCACAGGCTGCACATGCTGGAGACACTCCCTGAAGCCCCAGACCCTGGGCACTACATGACCTCTTCTTCATAAGGCCATTCCTTTTGGGAGGAAGAGACATAACTGTGGCTTTTCTAACACAGAGAAGAAGGCAGAGACTTAGACAAAATGCCAAGAGACAGGAATTTATACCAAATAAAGGAACAAGGTAAGGTCACAGCCAGATTCTAAGTGAAACATATATAAGTAATGTGCCCGATGGAGAATTTAAAGCAGCAATCATAAGGATACACACTGGGCTTGAGAAAAAAAATGGAAGACACCAGGGAGACCCTTACCACAGACATGAAAGAATTAAAAAAGAATCAATCATAGATAAAGAATGCAATAAACTAGAGAGGAAATAGGCTTGATGAAATGAACAGCATGCAGGAAGGAGCAGGAAAATGACTAAGTGATATGGAAGACAAAGTACTGGAAAATAAGGAAGCTGAACCATGGAGATAAAGAAGAGTTACAGATCATGAGAACAGACTTAGGGAACTCAGTGACTATAACAAATGTAATTATATTCATATTACAAGAGACCCAGAAGAAGAGAGACAACAGGGAGTAGGAAATGTATGTCAAGGAATAATAGTGGAAAACTTCCTATTAATCGGGGGAAAGAAACAGATATTCAAATCCAGGAGGCACATAGAACTCCCATCAAAACCAACAAAAGCAGGGCAACACTAAGACATAGTCTAATTAAATGCGCAAAATATAGTGATAAAGAAAAAAATCTTTATGCAATATCCCATAGGTTTTGGACCAATGTGTTTTTATTCTCATTAGTTTCCATGAATTGTTTAAGTTCTTCTTTAATTTTCTGGTTGACTCAATCAGTCATGAACAGGATGGTCTTTATCCTCCAAGTGTTTGAATTCTTTCCAAATTTTTTCTTGATTGAGTTCTAGTTTCAAAGCATTGTGGTCTGAAAACATGCAGGAAATAATCTCAACCTTTTGGTATCGGTTGAGACCTGATTTGTGACCCAGTATGTGGTCTATTCTGGAAAAAGTTCCATGTGCATTAAAGAAGAATGAGTATTCTGTTGTTTGGGGATGGAATGTTGTCTGTATATCTACAAAGTCCATCTGGTGCAATGTGTTATTCAAAGCTCTTGTTTCTTTGTTGATCTTCTGCTTAGATGATGTGTCTATTGCTGAGAGCGGAGTGTAGAGGTATCCTACTATTAAAGTATTATTATCAATATGATTCTTTATTTTGGTTAAAAGTTGATTTATGTAGTGGGTGCCTGCTCCCATGTTGGGGGCATAGATATTTACAATTGTTAGATTTTCTTATTGGACAGACCCTTTACATATGATACACTGTCCTTCTACATCTCTTACTACAGACTTTGGTTTAAAATCTAATTTGTCTGGATGAGAATTGCTACCCCAGCTTTTCTTTTTTAGTGTTTTTATTTTTTTATTATAATAATTTTTTATTATGTTAGTCACCATACAGTACATCCTTAGTTTTTGATGTAGTTATTCGTTATTTGCATATAACACCCAGTGCTCCATGCAATATGTGCCCTCCTTAATACCCATCACCGGCCTACCCCAATCCCCCACCCCCATCCCCTCTGAAGCCCTCAGTCTGTTTCCCAGAGTCCATAGTCTCTCATGGTTCATTCCCCCTTCTTGTTTACCCCCCCCTTCATTCTTCCCTTCCTTCTCCTACCAATCTTCCTATTTCTTATGTTCCAAAAATGAGTGAAACCATATGATGTCTTTCTCTGCTTGATTTATTTCATTTAGCATACTCTCCTCCAGTCCCATCCATGTTGCTGCAAATGTTGGGTAATTGTTTTTTCTGATGGCTGAGTAATATTCCATTGTCTATATGGACCACAGCTTCTTAATCCAGTCATCTGTTGAAGGGCATCTCAGCTCCTTCCATGATTTACCTATTGTGGACATTGCTGCTATGAACATTGGGGTGCATATGGCCCTTGTCTTCACTACGTCTGTATCTTTGGGGTAAATACCCAATAGTGCAATTGCTGGATCATAGGGTAGCTCTATTTTTAACTTTTTAAGGGACACTCCACACTGTTTTCCAGAGTGGCTGTACCAACTTGTGTTCCCACCAATAGTGTAAGAGGGATCCCCTTTCTCCACATCCTCTCCAACATTTGTTGTTTCCTGCCTTGTCAATTTTAGCCATTCTAACTGGCATAAGGTGATATCTCAATGTGGTTTTGATTTGAATTTCCCTGATGTCTAATGATTTTGAACATTTTTTCATGTGTCTGTTAGCCATTTGTATGTCTTCATTGGAAAAGTGTCTGTTCATATCTTTTTTTAATTTTTAATTTTTATTTTTTTATGTAAAGTTTGATGATTCATTAGTTATGTATAACACCCAGTGCACCATGCAATACGTACCCTCCTTACCACCCATCACCAGCCTATCCCATTCCCCCACCCCGCTCCCCTCCGAAGCCCTCAGTTTGTTTCTCAGAGTCCATAGTCTCTCATGCTTCATTCCCCCTTCTGTTTACCCCCCCCTTCATTCTTCCCTTCCTTCTCCTACCAATCTTCCTATTTCTTATGTTCCAAAAATGAGTGAAACCATATGATGTCTTTCTCTGCTTGATTTATTTCATTTAGCATACTCTCCTCCAGTCCCATCCATGTTGCTGCAAATGTTGGGTAATTGTTTTTTCTGATGGCTGAGTAATATTCCATTGTCTATATGGACCACAGCTTCTTAATCCAGTCATCTGTTGAAGGGCATCTCAGCTCCTTCCATGATTTACNCCCCCTTCTGTTTACCCCCCCCTTCATTCTTCCCTTCCTTCTCCTACCAATCTTCCTATTTCTTATGTTCCAAAAATGAGTGAAACCATATGATGTCTTTCTCTGCTTGATTTATTTCATTTAGCATACTCTCCTCCAGTCCCATCCATGTTGCTGCAAATGTTGGGTAATTGTTTTTTCTGATGGCTGAGTAATATTCCATTGTCTATATGGACCACAGCTTCTTAATCCAGTCATCTGTTGAAGGGCATCTCAGCTCCTTCCATGATTTACCTATTGTGGACATTGCTGCTATGAACATTGGGGTGCATATGGCCCTTGTCTTCACTACGTCTGTATCTTTGGGGTAAATACCCAATAGTGCAATTGCTGGATCATAGGGTAGCTCTATTTTTAACTTTTTAAGGGACACTCCACACTGTTTTCCAGAGTGGCTGTACCAACTTGTGTTCCCACCAATAGTGTAAGAGGGATCCCCTTTCTCCACATCCTCTCCAACATTTGTTGTTTCCTGCCTTGTCAATTTTAGCCATTCTAACTGGCATAAGGTGANGGTGATATCTCAATGTGGTTTTGATTTGAATTTCCCTGATGTCTAATGATTTTGAACATTTTTTCATGTGTCTGTTAGCCATTTGTATGTCTTCATTGGAAAAGTGTCTGTTCATATCTTTTTTTAATTTTTAATTTTTATTTTTTTATGTAAAGTTTGATGATTCATTAGTTATGTATAACACCCAGTGCACCATGCAATACGTACCCTCCTTACCACCCATCACCAGCCTATCCCATTCCCCACCTCCTCCCCTCTGAAGCCCTCAGTTTGTTTGTCAGAGTCCATAGTGTTCATTTATGCCCATTTTTTAAAAAAGATTTTATTTATTCATTTGACAGAGATAGAGACAGCCAGCGAGAGACACAAGCAGGGGGAGTGGCAGAGGAAGAAGCAGGCTCCCAGCAGAGGAGCCTGATGTGGGGCTCGATCCCATAACGCCGGGATCACGCCCTGAGCCGAAGGCAGACGCCCAACCGCTGTGCCACCCAGGCGCCCCTCTGCCCATTTTTTGATTCGATTATTTGTTTCTCATGTATTGAGTTTGAGAAGTTCTTTTTTTTTACAGTAACATATTTTTATTATATTATGTTAGTCACCATACAGTACATCCCTGGTTTTTGATGTAAAGTTCCATGATTCATTAGTTGTGTATAACACCCAGTGCACTGTTCAATACATGCCCTCCTTACTATCCATCACCAGCCTATCCCATTCCCCCACCCCGCTCCCCTCCGAAGCCCTCAGTTTGTTTCTCAGAGTCCATAGTCTCTCATGCTTCATTCCCCCTTCTGTTTACCCCCCCTTTATCTCTTTCTTCTCCTACCGATCTTCCTACTTCTTATGTTCCATAAATAAGTGAAAACATCTGATAATTGTCTTTCTCTGCTTGACTTATTTCACTTAGCATTACCTCCTCCAGTGCCATCCATGTTGCAGCAAATGTTGAGAAATCATTCTTTTTGATAGCTGAGTAATATTCCATTGTATATATGGACCACATCTTCCTTTTTTTTTTTTGTTTAAGATTTTATTTATTTATGTGACAGAGACAGAGACAGCCAGCGAGAGAGGGAACACAGCAGGGGGAGTGGGAGAGGAAGAAGCAGGCTCCCAGCAGAGGAGCCCAATGTGGGACTCGATCCCGGAACACCAGGGTCACACCCTAAGCCAAAGGCAGACGCTTTAACGACTGCGCTACCCAGGCGCTCCTGGACCGCATCTTCTTAATCCAGTCATCTGTTGAAGGGCATCTCGACTCCTTCCATGATTTAGCTATTGTGTACAATACTGCTATGAGCATTGGGGTGCATATGGCCCTTCTCTTCACTACATCTGTAGTTTTGGGGTAAATACCCAGTAGTGCAATGGCTGGATCATAGGGTAGCTCAACTTTTTACTTTTTAAGGGACCTCCACACTCTTTTCCAGAGTGGCTGTACCAACTTGCATTCCCACCAACAATGTAGGAGGGATCCCCTTTCTCCACATCCTCTCCAACATTTGTTGTTTCTTGCCTTGTCAATTTTTGCCATTCTAACTGGCGTAAGGTGGTATCTCACTGTGGTTTTGAGTTGAATTTCCCTGATGGCTAATGATTTTGAACACTTTTTCATGTGTCTGTTAGCCATTTGTATGTCATCATTGGAAAAGCGTCTGTTCATATCTTCTGCCCATTTTATGATTTGTTTGTTTCTTGTGTATTGAGTTTGAGAAGTTCTTTGTAGATCTTGGATTCCAGTCTTTTATCTGTATTGTCATTTGGAAATATCCTCTCCCATTCCGTGGGCTGCCTCTTAGTTTTTTTGACTGTTTCGTTGGCCGTGCAGAAGCTTTTTATCTTGATGAAGTCCCACAAGTTCATTTTTTTCCTTTGTTTCTCTTGCCTTAGGAGACGTGTCAAAAAGAAATTGCTGTGGCCAATGTCGAATAGGCTACTGCCTGCTCTCCTCTATGATTTTGATGGATTCCTGTCTCACATTGAGGTCTTTCATCCATTTGGAGTTTATCTTTGTGTATGGTATGAGAGAGAGTGGTCAAGTTTCATTCTTTTGCATATAGCTGTCCAATTTTCCCAGCACCATTTATTGAAGGGACTGTCTTTTTTCCACCGGATGTTTTTTCCTGCTTTGTAAAAAATTAGTTGCCCATAAAGTCGACGTTCCATTCCCAGCTTTCTTTTGAGGTCCGTTGGCATGATAAATGGTTCTCCATCCCCTCACTTTCAATCTGGAGGTGTCTTTAGGTTCAAAATGAGTCTCCTGTAGACAGCACGAGAATGGGTCCTGTCTTTTTCTCCAGTCTTCAACACCGTGCCATTTCATGGGAGTATTTATGCCATTCATGTTGAGAGTCACTATTGAAAGATATGAATTTAGTGCCATCATATTGCCTGTAAAGTTCCTGTTTTTATAGATTGCCTTTGTAAATTTCTCACCTATATTACTCTTGGGGTTTCTCTTCTTTTATAGAATCCCCCTTAGTATTTCTTGCAGGGCTGGCTTGGTGGTCACTTGTTCTTTCAGTTCCTGCCAGTCCTGGAAGCTCTTTGTCTCTCCATCCTTTCTGAATGACAGCCTTGCTGGATAAAGTATTCTTGTCTGCATGTTCTTCTCATTTAGTACCCTGAATATGTCTTGCCAGCTCTTTCTGGTTTGCCAGGTCTGACATTATTCTGATGTTCCTCCCTCCATACCTAAGAAATCTCCTCCCCTAGCTGCTCTCAGGATAGCTTCCTTGGATCTAAGAGTAGCAAGTCTTAGTATTATATGCTGGGGTGTTGGTCTATTTTTATTGATCTTGGGAGGAGTCCTCTGTGCCTCTTGAACACGAATGCTTGTTTCCTTCCCCAGATTAGGGAAGTTCTCAGCTATGAGTTGTTCAAATATATCTCTAGTCCTCTCTCTCCACCCCCTCAGGTATCCCAATAATTCTGACATTGGAATGTTTCATGGCATCATTGATCTCTCTACATGTGTTCTCATGGCTTCTCACTGCTTATCCCTATCCTACTCGGCTTCCTTCCTTCCTAGCAGCTTATCTTCTAGATCGCTAATTCGTTCTTCTGCCTCAGTTACCCTGGCTGTTAGAGTACCCAGTTTAGACGGCATCTCACTCATGCATTTGTAAGTTTGGCCTGATTAGATCTTATTTCTGTGCTTGGAGATTCTATATTGTCACTAGTATTTTTCTCAAGCCTATATATTGGCTTCATAATTGATATCCTGAAGTCTATCTCTGACATCTTGCTATATCCATATACAATAGGTTTGTGGCAGTGGCCATTGTCTCTGGTTCTTTTCTTTGTTGGGAGTTTCTCCTCCTAGTCATTCTGTTGAGGGGTTGTTGAGGGAATGTACAGAGTGCAAAATATCAACCAACACCCAAGCAAGATGCACTCTAGGCAAATCCAGAGTGGTTGGAAGCCACCACCAAACAAACAAACAAACAAAACCAAAAAAAGAAAAAAAAAAACCAAAGCCAAAATGAAACACAAGAATTAAATTTATAAAATTAAAAAGTAAAAAAAATTAAAAATTAAAAAAAAGGGGTGAGGGGATGGGGGCTATAATCTCTCAGTGTGGACAAAGTAGGGTGTTTCAGTTGTTCCTGGGTATGTTTTGGTCTGTTAGAGGACCCTACTTTCCAAAATTACAGGGGAAGTAAAACTTGTATATATATAAAGGTAATATTGAATAGGAAAAAAAGACTACAATGAAGCCTGTGTCTATAAAAAATATAGGTGTGAAAAAGTACAAGTTAAAAGCTACTATGAAATATAAGTTGTTATATTAAACATCTAGTTCAAATGAGAAAAATGTAAAAAGAAAAAGAGAAGAAGCATAAGAGAAAGAATAAAAAGAAAAAGACAGTTGTATCTGAAAAATTAACAAGCCGTGATGCAATGCCTGAAGCTCAATATACTATTTTCCCCTGGTGTTGGTATTTTACCGTTTTATGGGGACCATAGTGTTGTGGGCCTTTTGTTCTTCCAGCCTGTCTTTTGAGGAAGGGGCCTGCTGCACTCTCAGGCAACCCTGCTTGGGCAGAGTTACCCTGCCCCCTGTAGGGGGAATGGGCTCAGTGGATACCATTCTTTTGAGCTTTTGTTCTCTGGCGGCTTTCCTGCCTCTTCAGAGGGTAAGAGCAAAAATAGCTGCACCCAAACCTCTGTCCCTGTGCAGAGAAATCGCAGTCTGCTTTATTCAATAAAACCTCCAAGACCAACAGTCTGTTTATGTATGCGCTGCCAGAAACTGCAGCCTCCCATGGTATGGGCCCACAACTCTCTCAGAGGTCATCCTAGGGTCCAGGTGTATCCCTGCCCTTTGTTCTTTTAAAACAGAGAGTGGCGTTTGGCTCACATGCACATGTGCAGCTCCTGGGTCCTCTCTGGGTGCTGCAGTGGGATAGGCTGGTGATGGGTATTAAGGAGGGTACGTATCGCATGGTGCTCTGGGTGTTATACGCAAGTAATGAATCATGGAACTTTACGTCAAAAACTAGGGATGTACTGTATGGTGACTAACATAATAAAAAAAATATTATTATAAAAAATAAATAAATAAAGCCCTTTCCTGGCTGTACCGCTCTGCGAGTTTTTGCCCAGTCCCTGGCACAGGACTCTTTTGTGCTCTGGTCTTATATCACTTTTCAGGAGCCAGTTAATGGAGGCTTCCTCCCCCTTCTGTTTATTTTCTGATATCTCCCCAATTCACGATTCTGCCCTTCCTACCTTGTGACAGGCAGTGCTTTTCAGCTCATAGAGATCCAGATACATATTCTTATATCTCAGGCTGATTTCATGGGTGTTCAGAATGGTTTGGTAGATATCCAGCTAAGTTCAGGGGGCCAGTTGAAATGGGATTCCCCTACTCCTCTGCCATCTTGGTTTCTCTTGCCAAGGGTATTTTGATAGGGATTGCATTGAATGTGTAGACTGCTCTTGGTAGCACAGATATTTATCAATGTTTATTCTTCCAATCCATGAGCATGGAGTGTTTTCCATCTCTTTGTGTCTTCCTTAATTTCTTTCATAAGCTTTCTATAGTTTCTAGACTACAGATTCTTCCATTTCCTTGCTGGTTATTTGTCTGTTCAGATGCTCTACCTCTTCCTGTTTCAGGCAACTGTGAAGGAAGTATTGTGTGGATGAAAGGACATTGGCAATATGCTACATCACATTCAATATATATTATGTGAGGCATTTCTGTGTAGTTCTGAGTGGGAAAGTAGGAATTATCCAGTGACTCCCCCTCTTCAATTCTCAAGAATTACGAGTGACAGGAGACAATATTTTATATCTGATTGATTACAATTATTAAATAATAGGGTTTTTTAGAGAGAGGTATCCCATCACAGAAAATATCAGAGTTTAATTCAAAGTCACCACATTTCCCCATAAAAAAACTTTATATTATTGCATGATAAATGGAAATGAAAAGATTTTATCATTTTAAGAAATTCCACTACATAAAAATGTACAAATCTACATTTCTGAATATTTCCATAAATTCCAAGATCTACAGCTAGATCAAAGCCAAATCCTAATTAATGTCAAGAGAATCATATTATTTTCTCCATTGAAGTTGAGACAGTCATGGAATGAATGTTTCATGAAAGAATACATAATGAATAAGACTGTCTTATCACCTTTTAATCCCTCTAATTTGTGTCTTCTCACTTCTTTGTATACAATTAATGAAGAAATAACTTAAATAACAAAGATCCTTTACTCAAGATATTGATAAATGTTTGTATGTCATCACAAGAGATTTAATATGCAAGATCATGATTTCTATATTATTATTTAATATACAAACCATACTGTATATGAATCCATTCATTCAAGTCTATATTTCTGAAGATCCAAGCATTAGCATATAAAAAAGAAAGCTAGATATCAAAACAGTTCTGTGGGTCTTTAGAATAAATTAAATGCATTCAGTTTTATGTTTACATCCTCTCTGTGTTATCTTACAAACAAAATTACAAATTCCTAATGAGCTGTTTTCTCTAAAGGTATGCCAATGATTAGAGTGATAATAGAGCTAAGTAGGATGGTTACAGTATTGTTGCATCCACAGAATGTTCCTACAGAGGAACTATGCTATTAATTGTGTCCATGGTCTAGGGACCATGGTTGCTTCAGTAGAAGTTAAAGACAGACTCACAATAGAGCACAAGGGTTTCTTTTCCTCCACGTCCTTGCCAACACTTGTTACTTCTTCTGTTACGGATTTTAGCCATTCTGACAAGTGAAAAGTGATATCTTATTGGTATTTTAATTTGCATTTCCCTGATGATTAGTGATCTTGAGCATTCTTTCATGTACTCATTGACCATCTGTATCTTTTTGGAAAAATGTCAATTTAGATCTTCTGCCCATTTTTTTTAATTGGAATTTTTGGTTTTTTTGCTGTTGAGTTGTATAAGTTCTCTATATATTTCGAATATGAGCTCCTTATTGTATATATCATTTGCAAACATCTTT
>NW_023254117.1:1328-2023 GCF_002007445.2 Ailuropoda melanoleuca | reverse complement strand
TTTTCATTCATGCTCCCTTACTCACGAGAGATGATGATCGTTGATATTTCCCTGCACTTGTGGGGTCTCAGCGACCACCATGGGGCACTCTCGTCAGGATTCCGCGACCACTTTCCTTCATGTTTCAGTATTCACGAAGGGTGATGATAGTGCTAAGACGGTCCCTGTACGGTGTTGTTTCTGACGGACGTGTTTTGAGCCTTTTCGTTCCATTGCCGCCAGCAGTTTTGACAGGATTTCCCCAGGGAGCAAGCATTTCGTTGGAAGCGGGTTTTGGCCGAATTGTCTTTCTCAGTGCTGTGTTCGTCGTGTTTCACTCACGGTACCAAAGCCCCTTGATTCCTGTTCCACCTTCCATAAGGCCGTCGTGACTCAAGGGCTTTCCCCTCACACTTTGTTTCTTATTTCTAAGGGTTTGGATCCTCCCCAGGCCCCTACACCCAACGTGGAATGGGGTCCCCAGTGAAAAGGCTGCTGTTCGCTGGAGGTGTTTTCCTGGACGCTCTGCTTTATTACCAATGAGAAGGGCGCTGAGTCCTCGAAAATCCTGAACCTTTTCATTCATGCTCCCTTACTCACGAGGAGATGATGATCGTTGATATTTCCCTGCACTTGTGGGGTCTCAGAGACCACTATGGGGCACTCTCTTCAGGATTCCGCGACCACTTTCCTCTCATGTTTCCCTATTCACGAAG
>NW_023254117.1:405-1085 GCF_002007445.2 Ailuropoda melanoleuca | reverse complement strand
GTGACTTCAAGGGGTTTCCCCTCACACTTCGTTTCTTGGTTCTAAGGGCTGGAACCTCCCCAGGCCCCTACAACAATGTGGAATCGGGGTCCCTAATGAAAAGGCTGCTGTTTGCTGGAGGTGTTTTCCTGGACGCTCTGCTTTATTACCAATGAGAAGGGCGCTGAGTCCTCGAAAATCCTGAACCTTTTCATTCATGCTCCCTTACTCACGAGAGATGATGATCGTTGATATTTCCCTGGACTGTGTGGTGTCTCAGAGACCACTATGGGGCACTCTCGTCAGGCTTCCGCGACCACTTTCCCTCATGTTTCCCTATTCACGAAGGGTGATGATAGTGCTAAGACGGTCCCTGTACGGTGTTGTTTCTGACGGACGTGTTTTGGGCCTTTCCGTTTCATTGCCGCCAGCAGTTTTGACAGGATTTCCCGAGGGAGCAAACATTTCGTTGGAAGTGGGTTTTGGCCGATTGTCTTTCTCAGTGCTGTGTTCGTCGTGTTTCACTCACGGTACCAAATCACCTTGATCCTGTTCCACCTTCCATAAGGCCGTCGTGACTTCAACGGCATTCTCCTCACACTTTGTTTCTTGCATCTAAGGGCTGCATTCTCCCCAGGCCCCTACACCCAATGTGGAATCGGGGTCAACAGTGAAAAGGCTGCTGTTCACAGGAGGTGTTT
>NW_023254117.1:0-228 GCF_002007445.2 Ailuropoda melanoleuca | reverse complement strand
GCGACGACTTTCCCTCATGTTTCCCTATTCACGAAGGGTGATGATAGTGCTAAGACGGTCCCTCTACGTTGTTGTTTCTGACGTACGTGTTTTGGGCCTTTTCTTTCCACTGCGGCCAGCAGTTTTGACAGGATTTCCCCAGGGTGCACACATTTCTTTGGAAGAGGGTTTTGGCCGAATTGTCTTTCTCAGTGCTGTGTTCCTCGTGTTTCACTCACGGTACCAAAG
>NW_023254116.1:2708-3067 GCF_002007445.2 Ailuropoda melanoleuca | reverse complement strand
GTGCTGTGTTCGTCGTGTTTCACTCACGGTACCAAAGCACCTTGACTCCTGTTCCACCTTCCATAAGCCCGTCGTGACTTCAAGGGGTTTCCCCTTACACTTTGTTTCTTGGTTCTAAGGGCTGGTTCCTCCCCAGGCCCCTACACCCAATGTGGACTCGGGGTCCCCAGTGAAACGGCTGCTGTTTGCTGGAGGCCTTTCCTGGACTCTCTGCTTTATTACCAATGAGAAGGGCGCTGAGTCCTCGAAAATCCTGAAGGTTTTCGTTCATGCTCCCTTACTCACGAGAGATGATGATCGTTGATATTTCCCTGCACTGTGTGGGGTCTCAGAGACCACTATGGGTCACTCTCGTCAGT
>NW_023254116.1:2108-2292 GCF_002007445.2 Ailuropoda melanoleuca | reverse complement strand
TTTTCATTCATGCTCCCTTACTCACGAGAGATGATGATCGTTGATATTTCCCTGCACTGTGTGGGGTCTCAGAGACCACTATGGGTCACTCTCGTCAGTTTTCCGTGACCACTTTCCTCATGTTTCCCTATTCACGAAGGATGATGATAGTGCTAAGACGGTCCCTGTACGGTGTTGTTTCTGA
>NW_023254116.1:0-1984 GCF_002007445.2 Ailuropoda melanoleuca | reverse complement strand
TCTCAGTGCTGTGTTCGTCGTGTTTCACTCACGGTACCAAAGCACCTTGATTCCTGTTCCACCTTCCATAAGGCCGTCGTGACTTCAAGGGCTTTCCCCTCACACTTTGTTTCTTGGCTCTAAGGGCTGGAATCTCCCCAGGCCCCTACACCCAATGTGGAATTGGGTTCCCCAGTGAAAAGGCTGCTGTTTGCTACAGGTGTTTTACTGGACGCTCTGATTTATTACCAATGAGAAGGGCGCTGAGTCCTCCAAAATCCTGAACCTTTTCGTTCATGCTCCCTTACTTACGAGAGATGATGATCGTTGATATTTCCTGCACTTATGGGGTCTCAGAGACCACTATGGGGCACTCTCGTCAGGTTTCCGCGACCACTTTAACTCAGGTTTCCCTATTCACGAAGGGTGATGATAGTGCTAAGACGGTCCCTGTACGGTGTTGTTTCTGACGGACGTGTTTTGGGCCTTTTCGTTCCATTGCCGCCAGCAGTTTTGACAGGATTTCCCCAGGTAGCAAACAATTCGTTGGAAGCGGGTTTTGGCCGAATTATCTTTCTCAGTGCTGTGTTCGTAGTGTTTCACTCAGGGTACCAAAGCACCTTGATTCCTGTTCCACCTTCCATAAGGCCGTCGTCAGTTCAAGGGGTTTCCCCTCACACTTTGTTTCTTGGTTCTAAGGACTGGATCCTCCCCAGGCCCCTACACCCATTGTGGAATCGGGGTCCCCAGTGAAAAGGCTGCTGTTCGCTGGAGGTGTTTTCCTAGATGCTCTGCTTTATTACCAATGAGAAGGGCGCTGAGTCCTCGAAAATCCTGAACCTTTTCATTCATGCTCCCTTCCTCATGAGAGATGATGATCGTTGATATTTCCCTGCACTGTGTGTGGTTTCAGAGACCACTATGGGGCACTCTCGTCAGGCTTCCGTGACCACTTTCCCTCATGTATCCCTATTCACGAAGGGTGAAGATAGTGCTAAGACGGTCCCTCTACGGTGTTGTTTCTGACGGACGTGTTTTGGGCCTTTTCGTTCCATTGCCGCCAGCAGTTTGGACAGGATTTCCCCAGGGAGCAAACACTTCTTAGGAAGCGTGTTTTGGCCGAATTGTCCTTCTCAGTGCTGTGTTAATCGAGTTTCCCTCACGGTAAAAAAAGCACCTTGATTCCTGTTCCACTTTCCATTAGGCCGTCGTGACTTCAAGGGCTTTCCCCTCACACTTTGTTTCTTGGTTCTAAGGGCTGGATCCTCCCCAGGCCCCTACACCCAATGTGGAATCGGGGTCCCCAGTGAAAAGGCTGCTGTTCGCTGGAGGTGTTTTCCTGGACGCTCTGCTTTATTACCAATGAGAAGGGCGCTGAGTCCTCGAAAATCCTGAACCTTTTCATTCATGCTCCCTTCCTCATGAGAGATGATGATCGTTGATATTTCCCTGCACTGTGTGTGGTTNGGATCCTCCCCAGGCCCCTACACCCATTGTGGAATCGGGGTCCCCAGTGAAAAGGCTGCTGTTCGCTGGAGGTGTTTTCCTAGATGCTCTGCTTTATTACCAATGAGAAGGGCGCTGAGTCCTCGAAAATCCTGAACTTTTTCATTCATGCTCCCTTACTCACGAGAGATGATGATCGTTGATATTTCCCTGGACTGTGTGGGGTCTCAGAGACCATTATGGGGCACTCTCGTCAGGATTCCGCGACGACTTTCCCTCATGTATCCCTATTCACGAAGGGTGAAGATAGTGCTAAGACGGTCCCTCTACGGTGTTGTTTCTGACGGACGTGTTTTGGGCCTTTTCGTTCCATTGCCGCCAGCAGTTTGGACAGGATTTCCCCAGGGAGCAAACACTTCTTAGGAAGCGTGTTTTGGCCGAATTGTCCTTCTCAGTGCTGTGTTAATCGAGTTTCCCTCACGGTAAAAAAAGCACCTTGATTCCTGTTCCACTTTCCATTAGGCCGTCGTGACTTCAAGGGCTTTCCCCTCACACTTTG
>NW_023254115.1:0-4991 GCF_002007445.2 Ailuropoda melanoleuca | reverse complement strand
ATTCAACATATCAATCAGTATATAAACATAGTATACATATACACAAACACCACACACAGGGAAAGTGGGACATACACAGAATTTTAAATATGCTACCCGAAGCAATCTGCACATTCAATGCAATCCCTATCAAAATACCATCAACATTTTTCATAGGGCTAGAACAAACAATCCTAAAATTTGTATGGAACCAGAAAATGCCCTGAATAGACAAAGCGTTGTTGAAAAAGAACCAAAACTGGAGACATCAGAATTCTAGACTTCAAACTGTATTACAAAGCAGCAGTCATCAAGACAGTGTGGTACTGACACAAAAACAGACACATACATCAGTGCAACAAAATAGAAAACCCAGAAATGGACCCTCAACTCTATGGTCAACTAATCTTCATCAAAGCAGGAAAGAATATTCAATGGAAAAAGACAGACTTTTCACCAAATGGAGTTGGGAAAATCAGACATTCTTCATGCAGAATTTAACCGGACCACTTTCTTACACTGTACATACACAAAAATAAACTCAAAATGGATGAAGGACCTAAATGTGAGACAGGAATCCATCAAAGTCCTAGAGGAGAACACAGGTAGCAACCTCTTTGACAGCCTTAACAACTTCTAGCTAGACACATCTCCAAAGGCAAAAGAAACAAAATAAAAAATGAATTATTGGGACTTCATTGAGATAAAAAACTGTTGCAGAGCAAAGGAAACAGTCAACAAAACTACTGAATGGGAGAAGATATTTGCAAATGTCTTATCAAATAAAGGGCTAGTATCCAAAATCTATTAAAAAAAACTTATCAAACTCAACACCTAAGAAACAAAAAAATCCAGTCAAGAAATGGGCAGAAGAAATGAACAGATGCTTCTCCAAAGACATACAAGTGACCAACAGACACATGAAAAAAATTTTTTTTGCAGGCTTTCCAAAATAGCTTCTCTGTTCGCTTCTTAACTTTTCAACATTTGGGCAGCAATTTGTCTCAACATTCATTCCATCATCTGCCTATAAAAATATACTCAGGAATGTAAGTCAGAGCCCCCTTTTACTTACTTAGGATTTTTGAACCCCACAAGCTCACACAAGAGTGTATTATTTCATGATATGTTAGTGTTCAATTATATCTCTAAGACATCAGAGGATTTCTGAAGGTCTTTGTGATAGGCTCCTCCACTCTGCCTCTTTCCTTTCATCCCTATTTTTTAACTATTACCTAAACAGATGGTATTATATATTACCTGACATTTGATTCATTTTCATCACCTATCCCCTTTTCATCTGTGTACCTTCTGTACCTGTGATTCTGAAATGGTGGTTGAAATAGATCCAGAGACTATGTATGGAATGAGCATTTTTCTAGGTAAAATAAATTTCTGGGAAAAATTCTACAAATTATGGCCCCTTTCAGAATAAAAATATCCAATTTTAGCCAGTTAGTGGGAAAAGCGTTGTCAAAAGAAGCTGAAACAAAAATCAAAATCCTCACCACTGTATCTCCAATCTTCCTTGCCATTTCAGCTAATTCATAGATTATCACTGTGGCAATGATGATATAGTAGAGAAGTAGGGAAGGTGAGGGAGAAGGGCTACTCTCATTTCCAGGGTGGGGACACAAACATCTGCTGGCAAACTGTGCATGCCTAGAGTACAAACCCTGGTCAGACCAGCCTCTGGAGCCAGGTGTTTAGAGAACAAAGGGGCTTCCCCATCTCTTTGAAACATTCACTCATGCTTCCTTCCTTATGTTCTGTCCTCTTTCTCTCTCCTTTCAACTTATCACCACATCTTCCCTTTCCTAACTTACTTTTGTAACTTCGATTGTTTCTTTTCCCCTTTTAATTTGTTGAACTAATTTCCCCCAATTTTCTCTCCCTGTTTACTCTACCTACTTTAAATCTCACTCTTCTTTATAATTTTCTCTTCTTTCTCCCTATCATTTCTTCATGTTCTTTTCTGTCTGAAATATTTTGTCTCTCTGATTGTCTTCTGTTCATTGCTACTCCACTATATCCCATGCCTGTCTTGCCATTATATCTAAAAACAAAACAAAAACCTTATTGTTGGTTCCTTTCAAACAAAAATGAGCAATAACTACACTTCCCACCATATTCCATTCTTAACAGTCTACAAAATAAACTTTATGTCACTCTTAAATACTAATTATTTTCTCTTGAGTGGTATCCTTCTTACAGTTTACTAAATCTGAACCCATTCACTCATATATATTTTTTCTGCACATAAGTGAACCTGATAAAATGAGATGCTTTACCTTTTTTCAATAAATCTCAGAATGATTCTAGTGAAATGAATATATTTAACAGTTTCCAAAATTTGAGATAATGTCTGTCAGCATATTGATTGAAGCTTGTAAGTTATTTAAGTGTAAATTAGTAAGTTTTACATATTCTTAAAACTGTGGATCAAGCTGAAGAACATGATCAAAGATGTAATTGATACTGATGGTAATGGTGGACATATAAAGCACTAAACAAATGTATAGGTCTTCACCCAGGAAATTCACTCGTCAGTAAAATGAGATGGTTAAATTACTTCTAAATTCCCTAATTTTTTAGGCAATTTAATAATGTAGAAATATTCTTAGTTTGGAACCCTTTTATATGATTTTAATGCCTTTTTAGAATGAGTGAGTGTTGGCTCAGCAATTCACTAAATGTATGACCCTGGGAAAGTCACCCATCTTTCAGAAGGCTGGCTTTTCATCTTTCACATAGAATAATGCATTGACTCTTTCTGTCAGACAGGGATATAAGGCTCATGGTATATAAGGATGACGGCAATAATAAGTAACTTATTCAAGAATGTTTAAACCAAAGCTAACCCTGCAAATACATAGATATTAAGAGGTAGCTCTACAGAATGGACATATTGTCATGAGATTCTTTGTCAAAGGATGTAGGGTAAACCCTGGGTGATGGTAGCCACAAAAATCTGAGTGATTAATAGAAGAAATTGGGGCGGTGCAGTAAAGCTTTTCATGTAAAATTGCCAATGCTCAGTTGTTTATATATCAGTCTTTTCTCAGTTTTACAGCTTTCTCTGTCAAAGCCCTATGTTTTGAATAATAGAACCAGAGGCAACAGAAGAAACTCTCAAATATGTTGTATTATGGAAATTAAGATATCTGGGCTAATCTGCAAAATGATAAAATCTGTTAAGTTTTTCTTTAGAGACTTTAGCCTAACTTTCTGTAGTTTCCTTCCTTTCATCTGTACTTTATAAGGACAACAAAACATATCATTCATTCGTATGCTCCTATGTTTTAACAGGAGATGTCAATTCTCTGAAAGCTACTGATAATTTCACTTACTTATGATAAGAGAATAAAAGTTTTTGGGCACCAGTAAAGTAATTCTAAGCATCAAGAATATATGGGGATCCCTTAGGGGAAAGGAAGAAAATGCCACACTGCTGAATTTAGATCTTTGGCTCTGCTTCCAGTGTAACTCTGACCTCTATTCCATTGTATTCCAAGGCAGCAGTTGAAGCAGTAGAATAGCTGTATTATCTTCTCCATTGTCCTCTCCTTGTTTCTTGTAAATATGAATACTACTCCCAGCCCTGGAAATTTGAGTCTCCAGGGGTTTTATGTAATTCTCACAAAGTAGCCATACTTCCTCCCCTGAAAAATCACAACAACAAAACAAACCCCATTAATTGACCATTCTTACTGTTCACAAATATTTGTTCTCACATAGGGACCTTATATTTTGGAACCTCTTTAACTCTTTATGATGCAATGGAGAAAGTGCTTTGGAGAATTGAGACTACCACAACCCTATTGGATATTTCCAAAGGGAGCTATTAGAATGTCAACTAAATTAGGCATGGGGAAATACCAGAGCTTTGGAAGGGATAAATATTTTTAAATATGTCACATAATGCCACACTGGATTAATTCTGAATTCTAAAACCAAAATCCTATCAGTAAATGAGATAATAGAATCCTATTTGGAAGCATATTTACTGGGTCAAAAGTAAATAGAAGGTTAAGAAAAGTTCATTTAAATCCTATAATAACCCCCCAAATGTAAATAAGTGATGGAAGATTAATATATATATGAAAAAAGCAAGCAGTGCCGGGATGAGAAGGTGAGAAAAGTGAGGTATTTGCCTTAGGCACAAAATTTACCAGGGTACCAAAAAACTTAATAATCAAGATAAATAACATTTTAATGCAATATCTTAAAAATCCCAGTTAATGTGAAAATTGTGAACAGAATAATCAAATTTTTAAACGAAGACATCAGAATTACAGATATTTCCTTTTGCGTGACTTCCCAGTATGGCTCAGCGTGACAGTTACTGATCCTGTCTTTATTTAAAGTTTGGCATTTATTTTGTTCATCATGGATTTTTAAAATTAATTTTGATTTTTTAAAAAAATATTAAAATAGTGTTTCTCTTTATCACTAAGTTATTGGGTCTTTTTTTTTTTTTGTCACCCCCTTAGATTTTGCACTCAAGGCAAGTGCTTGACTTATTCTCTAGCATCACCATGATCTGGCTCTGAAATCAAATAATGTGGCCAAGTCAGTAATGAGTATGTAAGAGTCGGCATATTGCTGGTGATGAAGACCTAATGCTCGTGAAGACTTTGAAGGCATAATTCTTCTTAGAGGAAAGAACTGTTTGGTGTAAGACAGACCATTTACTCAAGGGAAAGTGACTTCCCATAGAGGATGTGAAAAGATATATCATGATCTCAGTATTTGTTGTTTATTCACTTTTACTCTGCTCAGCAAAACCAAAAACGAATACCTTTTTGTNCCTTTTTGTTTTTTCCACTGAAGATTATTCAAATAAATTAAGGGTCAGAGCAATTAAATGCAACTTAATTTTTTATATCTGTTTTTATTGTTTTGCATTAAAGGGAAACCTGAGTTTATGAGTCACTTTAGAGTTGAAATAATGAACACACATTTTTGTGAACTATAATTCATAATCAAATATGTATTTGTCCTAATCTATT
>NW_023254114.1:8371-17342 GCF_002007445.2 Ailuropoda melanoleuca | reverse complement strand
GGATCATTATAAAATGACATGCGTAACAAAGTGTGCGCAGGGTATCATGGGAGGAACAAGAATGGGCATCATGGGAGGGGAGAGGTAGTCAGGAGGGGCTTCCCCGAGGAGGTGGTGGTCCAGCCATAAAGGAGGGCAATGAGANAGCCATAAAGGAGGGCAATGAGCGACAGGTGATCGGCATATTTAGGCAGCAGGGGCAAAGGTGCCTGGCCCTCATTTCTAAAACCTAATGCCTTAGGTTTCCTTTTCCAACCTTGAAGAAGAGCCAAAGACAGGGGGCTCTGGGGCTGTTTACACTGCCTATGGGAGGAGCAGTCACCATAGAAACAATGGAAGATAGGCGACCACAGAGGTCATGCAATGCGGCGAAAATGGCAGCAGTCTCTAGGGCTCTAGAATACACAGAAGGAGCCTCCCAGAGGCCCCACGAGAGGCACCCATGCGTGTGAAGAGGCAAGAATCCAAGGGGGTTGGCATGCATTTAATAAATTATGACTTCAGAATTTTTTAAATGAATCCCTGGTGATAAAAAAAAAAAAAGCCGTCCGTGCCTAGGAAGTGCTTAGCCATGTTCAGGGCGGAGCATGGCTGCGGTAGATAGCACCTTCATCAAGGAGCGCAGGGTTCAGTAAGCGAATGTCCTTATTTGTGTACATCAGGAAACAGGATTGCTGTGGCTTTGGGGTCAGAGCCTGGAAACCACAAGGCTGTTTTTAGCTGGGAGCTTGAACGATACTTGCAAAGTAGACCCCTCTTTTATGATTTCTTTTTGTCCAGAGCTCCAGAGTTGCACAAAGTATACTTCTGATTATTGCATTTATCGTAGATTTCATTTCTCTCAGAATGGCAACATTACTGGGGTGCCTGGACGCCACAGCTGGCTGAGCGTCAGGTCTTGGTTTTGGCTCAGGTCATGGTCTCAGGGTCATGAGATCGGGCCCCATGTTAGGCTCTGCACTAAGCACAGAGTCTCCTTAAGATTCTCTCTCCCTCTGCCCTCTGCCCCTACCCACCCCTGGTCATGCACGCACTCTCTCTCTCAATAAAATAAATAAATCTTAAAAAAAAAAAAAAAAGCAGGCAGCATTACTAAAATGCATGAATTACCCTCACCGTGGTCAAGGCACGCTGCCCATTTTCTCCTCTCTTCCTGGTCTGGAAGTGTAGGCGCTGGGAATGTCTCCTTGTGGGGCAGGTGGAGCCCTGTTATTTACCTATTTGAAAACAACTTGAGAAGACGAGAGCTGGGTAAATATAGTTGCTGTTATTTATCTTTACATTTCAATATACTGTTTTGAATAGGCTACATATTTACACAGTCAAAATCCAGTATACACAAGAGAACATAAAGCGAGGTCTCTCCCGGTCCTGTGCCCCAGGCACCCCGCTGCCCTCTCCAGCACGACCAGCATTGTAGTTTCTTAGATAGCCTTCCAGGCATACTTTCTACAGTGCAAGCAAATGCAGTGCAAGTGTATCGCATGGAGCCCTCTGAAAGGCAGGTGACGTGGGAGAAGTCAAAGCTCAACAGTGCCAGCGAGCTGAACGCTGCGTCTTCACCATGACGGCCCTATCTACTGGGGAGACAAAATCACGTGGAGCACTGCAGCATTGAACGCATTTTTTTGTTAGCAGATGTGTGTTATCACCAACGCCTGGTACTTTCCAGGTCCCTTCTACCCAGTGATGGCAAGGGGCTGTCCTGGGCTCAGTCCGTGGGCATGGAGATCTGGCTCTGCTGCCCCTCACCAGGGTGCCCGGCCACCCACCTGAACTCCCCAGGCTTCAGGTTCCTTGACTGGACAGTTTGTTCTCTTTCGAGCCGAACAACACACCTCTGGTAGGAAAATGCATGGCTTGTGCTTAAATACCTTAAAAGAGCTTTTCCAGATATTTAGCCAGATATTTTTAGGTACGTAACTGAAGCTATATCATTATGATTACAGCCAAATTAAGAGCCAATTTAAGAATGAGTATTCTAGGGGCGCCTGGGTGACAAAGTCAGTTAAGTGACAGAGTCTTGGTTTTGGCCCAGTTCGTGATCTGAGGGTCGTGAGATCGAGCCCTGCATTGGGCTCAGCATGGAGTCTGCTTAAGACTCTCTCTCCCTCGCCCTCTGCCCCTCCCTGCCCCCACTCTCTCTCTCTCTAAAAATAAATAAAAAATCTTAAAAAAAGAAAGTGAGTAGTCTAGCAAAAGTTTTTGAAATTGAGCATTTTATCGCGCTTATCTGTTATGATCATCAGAGAGCAAGGTCTGTGTCTTCTGTTCCAGTGTCTGGGACACAGCATGCACTTGATTAATTAAAAATAACAGCCAACAGCAACCACAACACTAAGACTAGCAGCCAGCACTTACCGAGCTCTGACCACACTCTGGGCACTTGACGTTGAATAATATCACCATGGCCAGACAGCCCTAGGAACCCACGCTGTCAGCATGCCTCCCTGTCATCCAGGCGTGAGGACACGGACACAGAGGTCCCAGAGCTTCTACCTTCAAGACCAGATCCTGAACCCAGACAGGCTATCCCCTACCTGTGTGATTTGCCTGGAGGAGAAATCACTGAAGGGTGACCTGAAGCAAGTCATCGCGAGTGGGTGTCGATAATAGTGAAACCAACACAGTGTCTTCTGCCTTCCAGAAAAAGCTCCCTCTGACCACTCTCGCGCAGAACATGCAAGAAGCGTCTACTCAGCTGGAGGAGTCTCTGCTGCGGTAAGAGTCGGCTGCTCTCAGGGAGGGA
This sequence comes from Ailuropoda melanoleuca, assembly GCF_002007445.2. Taxonomy (NCBI): domain Eukaryota; kingdom Metazoa; phylum Chordata; class Mammalia; order Carnivora; family Ursidae; genus Ailuropoda; species Ailuropoda melanoleuca. Next base: position 14,593 of record NW_023254114.1, on the reverse strand, counting down.
GCCCAGTGCCCTGCGGGTCAGTGGGAGTGGGTGGGTGGCGGCCGAATGTGTGACAGAGGGACTATGAGCGTGATGGCACGGCTCATTAACCAGGAGAATGGTGCAATCTCGGCGGGGGGCAGGGGAGTGGGGTCCGAGCCACTGGGATGGTAGAGCATCTTCCATTTAGTAAGAGCAAGGCTGGAGATCGGTTGCAAGGACCACAAGCAAANGTTCATTGATAGGGTCAATATTTATTCCCCTGAGCTTGGGCGTAAAGGACAGATCCCTTCCCTGTTCTAGCTGTTGACTCAGATTTACAAACTCTGACCTGTCCCTTCCAGTCCTTAAGAGTCACTTCCTAGGGTTGCCCGGGCGGCTCAGTTGGTTGGGTGTCTGCCTTCAGCTCAGATCATGATCCCAGGGTCCTGGGATCCAGCCCCGCATGAGGCTCCCTGCTCAGTGGGGAGTCAGCTTCTCCCTCTCCCTCTGCCCTTCCCCCTGCTTGTGCTCCCTCTTTCTCTCATGCTCTCTCTCTCCAATAAATAAAATCTTTAAGAAAAAACAAATTCATTGGCTACATAAATTTAGTATTTTGTACAACAGATGAAACGTTAACCTAGCAAGATAGTTATCAATTTAATAGAGCCGTAAGACCCATTTGATAATACACGCAAACAATCTTTTTCATTTTCAAGCATAAATCTGTGGGCTCACATTTTAGGTGATGCCTGAAACTTATAACGTTTTTGCGGTTCTACTGTGTGGCCCCCTAATGTGTTCCCATCATGTAGAGAGCAGAACTGGCCCAATATGGCAATGAGGTATCTGATTTAATGAGCGTATGCTTGTCGTGGGGGCGTCTTGTGTTTTTGAAGGAAGATGCTGGAGACGTGTGGCGATACTGAGAATCAGCTGGCTCTAGAACCTACTCAGCATGAAGTCTTTGTTGAGAGAGAGATTGTGGAACCTCTGTGCAGCATAGCAGAGGTGGGTGCTTTCGCCGCGTGGCATAGACGAGCCAAGACCAGTGTGGGCTGCGTGGTGAATGTTGTGCTCGTGTCTACAGTTTTAACAGTAACCAGTGGCTTTGACGTACGCTTCTTTTTGGAAATAAGGGGAAGAAATTGAGGGTACAAAATCCTATGCCTAAGAGAAAAAATAATCTAAATAAATATTGCCCTTTCGCATGTGAAGTTTAAAACCCCAAAGCTTATCCCATTCGATATGTGGTATGTTCTTTCTAGGTGGAGATTCCCAACATCCAAAAACAGAAGAAGCAGTTCGCCAAATTGGTGTTAGACTGGGATTCGGTCAGAGCCAGGTAAGGTGTAGCGGTAAAAATAACCAATTATTCAGTATTATTGTCACTCCCCCAGCAACCGTCCTCATCCCCAACACAGATAAGAGAAAGGCCACTCGGTGGACAAGATGCAGGTTTCCAGATTCATGCACTCGAGCCACAGACCAAGTCACACCCACTTACACCTGCTTTTTAAGGCTCATTCTCCCAAGCATGGCAATGGGGATGATGTTAGGACATCGTGTTCTTAGTGAACCAGCAGTAAGAGGAGCCAGGGGGAAAAAAAGGTAAAGAAACCTAAGTAAGTGTTTTAAGGGGAGAGGGAGTCAGTGGCAGACAGTTCTAAGAGTGTTTGTTGCTAGCATAGTGGAGAAAGGAATAAATAGATCTGTGATCTGAGCAGTTCTGAGGGTCCTGCCGTGTCCAGACACCGTGTGGTTATGATACTTTCACAATCGAATGCTGCACTCAAGAGGGAGGAACTCCTATAAAACTAAGTAACCATCCCGGAGGGCTGCTGTCTTGTGGGTTGATGCCTGTCAACGGTCTACAGAGCCTCATGGCAGGACTCCAGCCTAGCTCTGTCCCTNCTGTCGACGGTCTACAGAGCCTCATGGCAGGACTCCAGCCTAGCCCTGTCCCCGAGGGCATTTGTATCTGTGACTTATGGGGCTTTCTCCTCGGGTGAGAGTGGGGACTTATGGAGGCAGCCACCCCTGGCCCCGTCCTTTCTGACTTTATCACAAGTGTTGCTAAACTTTCTGTAAAGGGCCAGATAGTAAACATTTTCAGCTTTGCAACCCGGGTGGCCCCTGTCACAGCTCTGCAGCTCTGCTGTTGTAGCGTAGAGCAGCCCTGGACCTTAGGTAAACGGAAGCGGGGCTGTCTTCCAATACAACTTTATATATATAAAAAGGTGGCTTTGTTAGCGCTCTGGCTTTTTTTCATCATTGAAGAATAATTGGCACACAGTGTTATATTAATTTCAGGTGCACAGCACTGATTCCACAATTCTGTACATTGCTCAGTGCTCATCACAGTCAGTGCCGTCACCATCTGTCCCCGAACAGTGTGATTACAGTATTATTGGCTGTCTTGCCTATGCTGTGCTCTAGCATGCTAGGTTCTAAGTGCAGAGGCCCCTCAGTGAGGCTTGAAGAGGGGACAGGGCTCAGGGGGTTAGGTAACACCCCTTCCTCTGGAGAAGAGACTTATTTTACACATCAGGGAGGGACCTGCAGAGAGTACCCACGTGACTTGCTTCAGACCTCAGAGATGATGAATGTCTGAGCTACTGTCCTGTCTTAAAGTCCACTGTCTTGTCTCCTTGTCACGTGTGCACCTGTGATGAGAATCTTCTGGGCCGAGACCAGGAGTGGAGTCCACCCTGAGGTCGATTTTTTTTGCTCCAGCTGAGGAGGCGTGTTCTAATGGTTAGTTAAACGAGGCCGCCAATGCTCCCTCGCTGGAGTTGGCTGAGTAACATTATAGATGCTTATATGCCAGAAATTTTACATCGACAGTACATGTGTCCTGGAGGGGATTTCAGCACGGATCCTTGATCTGCATCCACGGTCTTGTTCACTTCACCAATCAAAGCAGGTATTGGAGAAGCAAACCATGGAATATTTCTTCTTTACTTACTCCTGTGGCTCTTCCCTGGAGGAAAATGATCATAGCTAATGATGAATTGCTGCTTATTTTCGAAGTAGGAGTCCATTCTATGGCAGATATTTTCTGCACACACATTCACATGCATATATACATTTGTTCTCTGCCCGATTCCTTATGATGGTTCTGCAAGGCAGACGGTGTTTGTTATCTTTGTTTGACAGATGAGATTACGGAGGCACAGAGACGTTAAGTCACTGCCCAAGGTCACACAGCTAGTGAAGGGAGACAGGCTTCAAACCTGAGCATGTCTGATTCCGAAGTCCAGGCTCTGTCCCCTACACAGCATTGCCAAGCTTGGCTTTGGCAAACTCGGCAAAGCCCTGCTTTGGAGGAGTGCCTCACATCAGGAACTGGAGAGAAGGCAGAGCATACTGTTTGCGGGAGGGGGGAGGTGGGCAGTGCGGCAGCTGGGAAGATTGATGAGTTGCTAACATGGGTTTTCATCTCTATAATATCCATGCTTATATTTAAATTGCTGGAACTTTCTAGAATAGCAGACATAGTCCATACTCAAACAGAAGGTCAAAACGTACTTGAAAACCACATGGAAATTGTTCAAGATCACTATCCCCCCTGCACTCACCAACTCTTGCTATGGCATAATTCCTCCTTTTTTCAGTCCTTCTGACCTGCCGTGAAGGGAATGTAAATATTCTGCATTATGCTTCAAATTTGCTGTAAAGCTGGTCTTTAGAATATTAATTCTAACAACTGTTTTTAATTCTACAAGCGCTTTCCTAGCTATGGTTTGTTAGCTGCTTGACCAAAGTTCTGGGTTTTACTCGCTGGAAGTTATCACAGATGAGAATGGTAGCAGGAAGAGTCATAGGAGCCCAAGAGCGGGATGACTCCCAGTGGCACGGGAGCATTCCAGGTCAAAGCAGGAAAGTGCAGGGGTGTTGCATGGCAAGGACGTCATGACTGGACACTACCAGAAAGGGGTTTCACGGCATATTTCCAGCAGTGGGGCGTGTAGGAGACAGATGTGGTAGATTTTACTCAGAGCNAATGGTAGCAGGAAGAGTCATAGGAGCCCAAGAGCGGGATGACTCCCAGTGGCACGGGAGCATTCCAGGTCAAAGCAGGAAAGTGCAGGGGTGTTGCATGGCAAGGACGTCATGACTGGACACTACCAGAAAGGGGTTTCACGGCATATTTCCAGCAGTGGGGCGTGTAGGAGACAGATGTGGTAGATTTTACTCAGAGCAGACAGCTCTGTGGGAGTCCTGTCATGGTGGGGAGCTCCTGGCTCTTTTTGCTTGCTTCCATTCCTGGAGGATAAACCCAAGAGAGGCTGGCATCCTAGGTATGCTGCCTATCCCAGGTCAAATCTGTTTTGGAGAAAGAGCCTGTCTCCCTGAGGGCCTTGACTCTGCAAGGTCAAGAATGTGCAGCTAGTTTTCAGACGCTGGTCGGCCCCATGTTTTGTAGGTGGAACCAGGCTCACAAATCTTCAGGAACCAACTTCCAGGGGCTTCCGTCAAAAATAGGTACCCTAAAGGAAGAGATGGATGAAGCTGGAAATAAAGTAGAACTGTGCAAGGTATAAGACTTCCCTGATAAATACGTAGCTGCATCAGTCTGGTTCTTGCAAATGACAGGTGAAAGGTCAAATATTGCAGATTATTTAGTGTTTCACATAAGTCCTATCAGAATACTCCAAATGATAGGAAATGTGGGTTTTAATTTCTTCTTTCTTTTTTTTCTAAGATCCTGCATTACGTTATAATCAGAATAAAACATTCTTTTAAAAAAAATTCAAGTGGGGGTGCCTGCGTGGCTCAGTTGGTTAAGCATCTGCCTCCAGCTCAGGTCATGATCCCAGGGTCCTGGGATCAAGCCCTGCATCGGCCTCCCTGCTCAGCAGAGAGTCTGCTTCTCCTTCTGCACTTCCCCCCTCTACACTCGTACCCTCTCTCTCTCTCTCTCAAATAAATAAAATCTATTTAAAATTTTTTTAAATAAAATAAATTCAAGTAGGATATTTTTTAAAATGACAAAACTGTCCAAGCTTATTTAAAATAAAGAATAGGTTAAAAAAAAAGTGGGAGGAAACCATAGCAAAACGTATAAAGTTACAGCAATTAAAACAGTGCACAATAGGGGCGCCTGGCTGGCTCAGTCAATGGAGCGTGTGACTCCCAATCTTAGGGTTGTGAATTTGAGCCCCATATTGAGTGTAGAGATTATTTAAAAATAAATTTAAAAAAATTTTTTTAAAGATTTTATTTACTTAGAGAGAGAGAGCACAACCAGGGGAGGGGCAGAGGAAGAGGGAGAGAGAATCTCAAGCAGGCTCCCCACTGAGTGCAGAGCCCTACGTGGGGCTCGATCTCACGATCCTGAGATCATGACCTGAGTCAGAACCAAAAATCAAACACTCAATGGACTGAGCCACCCAGGCACCCCCCCAAAATAAAATCTTTTTAAAAAATGCACAAGAGGCACAAAACTAGATCTGTGGAATAAGATTAGGTTTTCTAGAATCAACGCTATTATTTTACACAATTGAATATATAGTAAAGGGGGGTCATCATGTATCCACAGAGAAGGAAAGGATTATTTTTAAATATTGCTAGGACAATTGGTTTGTAGTTGGGAGGAATAGAACTTTTTATTTCATAAAATAAATTCCAGATTAAATGGTTAAGTGATCTCTTTCTTTGTACAACTATCTGTGAAGATAGGTCTTTATTCCAAATGTTATTCGAGGTGGTAAAGAAACAGGTCTTTGGTGAATCTTAAGATCTGAGTTTTTCTTCCTCTTTATTACTTGTCATTTTCTGAAAATGGTGTCTATTCTTTTAGATAGTGTTTGGACTATGATATTTTAGTTTGTTCAGGTCATGCTGTAACTCATTCTTCAAGATAGTGAACTTTCAGATCCGTTAACTGCAGTAAAATGACTTGTTTAAAATAATGTACTGAGTAGGAATTAAAACTGAACTCAACAGAGTCATGCCATATATAGCCTTTGCATTTAAAACGTGGATATTCAGATAAATGCTTCTGATAAAATAGTCCCGTAGTGGCCGATTCCTGTTCAGAAGAGTCGTAGCTTTGCAAGTGTCATTTACATAGCATTCCTCAGATCCAATCTAACCTGGATCTCGGCTATCGTCTACTTGTCGGACATAAATTTGGCAGAGGTCTTAGGAGTCTGAACTAGTTTGTTATGGGCTAATATGTCTTCTCTCAGCTTCCATGCCATAACTTCTCATTTCAAATGGTGAAAACTTATGAAAATAGTTTCTGTCTCTCTCTCT
>NW_023254114.1:0-2676 GCF_002007445.2 Ailuropoda melanoleuca | reverse complement strand
ATGCAGGGCTCAATCCCAGGACCCTGAGATCATGACCTGAGCCAAAGGCAGATGCTTAACTGACTGAGCCACCCAGGCATCCCGTAGACTTTTTTTTTGAACTATTTTTTTCCCAAGACTATTTTCCCTAGAGAAGTGTGTCAGCAAGTGATGAGGAACAGGAAGAGGGCAGGGAGGAGGCTGAGGATGGCACAAGGAGCAGGGGTGCGGGGGCAGAAACCCAGTGAAGGAAATGTGATCTATCTTTCTCTCCAAGGTTGCCAAGCCTTGGGATTCAACCCCTTCCACCTCTGCCTGTTTCCCCGTCTCCCTGTTCTCTTAGTTTCTATCTTCCCCTTCCTTTTTCTCCTTCTGTTTTCAGAAATACTCAGAGCATCCTTATGGTAGAGAAAAAAACCACCTTGACCCCACAGCCGCCACGCCCCTGTGCACCCTGAGCTCACATGCATGGTCAGCTGACCGGACTTGGTACCTGCCTGTCTGCAGCACGGTGCCCCTTTAAATCTCATCCTCCTCTGTTCTTCTGGCAGGCTGTCTGAATGACTCGTTTCCACCGGCCAGCCCTTCACACTGTGCAGTCGCGCTTCTGCTCCCAGTCACCCTTTTGCTCCCAGTCACCCTTCTATTCAGAGTAAAAAATACTGCAGTTCCCAGTGGACCAGAGGCTCTTAATTGTCAGATCCTGGCATTTGATGTGGCTTGGGCTATCTCCTTTGATGGAATGTGTGCCCCTCATTGCACCTGATTGTATCTTTCCTTGTTAGGGCTCTGCACGTCCCCTCCTGACCCCTTTGTCCCCAGAGCCCCCTCCTGGTGCCAGCCCCCATGTCGTCCGCGTCTTCACCCTCATAGCCACCTCAGCACTGGTTCCATCTGAGGCTCTGGCTGTCTGAAACTCCCAGAAAGCAAGCCGATTCTTCCCCCAAAACCAGCCATCCTTTTCTCCTCTGTGTCTCCTGGATGCCACTCCCTCCAAACTGTGGCTTGACTTTGGAGCCCTCTTGTCGTTCCCTTCCCGTACCCTGTAGCCAGGGTCTGTCCTTTCTGCCCTCTGCTGAGCCTTCTGCTCCACCCACAGCCATCTCCCCTGCTCCGGGACCTTGTCACCTTGGGCAAGAGCTATGGAATCAAATGTAAATTCTAAGACTTAAGATCCCTGGTCTTTTCTCAGCCCTTCTTCCCTGGTCTGTTTCATTCAGACCCCCCAGCTCCCCTCCTCGAAGCCAACAGTGAACACTTCGTCTCCCGAGTTGCTCTAGCATCTGTGGTCATGCCAGAAGTCACAAACAGCCGTATCTCATTTTTCAAAAAATTTTGCCATCATTTAAACACCAGACCCCTTCACATAACAATCTAATTTCTGGCTTCTCTTGGAAGTCCTGGAAGTCTGGCAGGAGCCTCCCTTTCAGCAGACCCCATGCCCTCAGCCTGACTCAGCACCTCGGTGGCCTCCCTGGCCCCAGTGGGCACCAGCATCTGTAACCCTGATCTGTACCATTTTCTGGCCATGACTTAGCAAACATGTCTTGTCTTGTTAATGACTGTTGTATGTTTACGTGTATGTCTTGTCTTTTCTTCCCAGTTAGAAGGGTGGGGAGTCTCTGTAAACTTGGGGTGCTGCTGCAGGCCCCGGCACTTAGCAGGTCCGTTGTTGGAGATGCCAACACCCTTTGGGTGATTTGGCTCAGCAGTTGTCTAGATGACTGGTTCTCACGTCCGCCCTCTACCAATGTTACACCAAGGTTGGTGGGGGGCACGCTGTAGAGCGTTTCCAAGAAAGTTCCAGTGGGGGTTTGGAGAATGCCCAGCTCTTGCCACCATGGAGTCAGACATGTGGTGGATGTGATGGCAGGTGCCATTTGCAGAACTCCCCTGGGGGTTCTGATGTACCGCCCCCCACCCCCAGGGGACGAGTCTCATGGCCATTTTCTGCTTGTGTTGAGAATCATTTAGATAAAAGGGACAAAGTATGCAGGGGAAGGACTGGCCTCAGGGAAGGGCCAGGACCCCAGATGCTCTTGCTACTAAGAATTACACAGGCTGGGTCAGGGTCAGGGTCAGGGCCAGAGGTGAGGAGGGTGCCCGCCTCCCTTGCCCTCACCCCTCTTCGACCTGGAGCCCACTTGCTCTTTCCATCTACTTTAACCTTGTACAAGCTCTTGGGCCCATAGACCTGGGGGAGTTCCCTCTTCTTCCTTCCCCTGTGTGCAGATCACGTGATGGGGCCTGTTCCTGCTCTTCCATGTAGCCAAGTGTGAAGGGTCACATGAGAGTCCTTCTGCCTGCTTTGAACCCAAGGTTCGAACAGCAAAGTGGCTGCACGATGTTAACCCCATTAACGGTGCCGAGAAGGACGTGAACCCTTCCCGTCACTGGAAAGAACTAAGTGTTGCTCAGCAGAGTAGCTTCCATGGACCAGTTTCCCCTCTTCTGTGTCCGTGTGCATCTCAGGCAGCACGAGATCTGTATGGACCCACCGGCGGGCCAAAGCCAACCAAACACTTCTCGTTCTAACGGAATTCGTCCATTCGTGAGACTCTCGTTTCCGTTTCACCGCTCTGTTGTGCGTCCTCCTGCTAAGCGACCTCCCATCTCTTGTGGAATGAAGCAGAGTGTGCGACCCCAAAGTAATATAAATGACTGCTTTCCTGCTCGCACTGGCTTCAGCCTCAGCTG
>NW_023254113.1:0-3196 GCF_002007445.2 Ailuropoda melanoleuca | reverse complement strand
GGAAAAGGAATCAAGGTGCTTTGGTTCCGTGAGTGAAACACGACCAACACAGCAATGAGAAACACAATTCGACCAACACCCGCTTCCAACGAAATGTTTGCTTCCAGGGGAAATCCCGTCAAAACTGCTGGTGGCAAAGGAACGAAAAGGCCCAAAACACCTCCGTCAGAAACATCACCGTACCGGGACCGTCTTAGCACTCTCATCACCCATCGTGAATAGGGAAACATGAGGGAATGTGGTCGCGGAAGGCTGACGAGAGTGCCACATAGTGGTCTCTGAGACACCACACAGTCCGGGAAATATCAATGAACAACATCTCTCGTGAATAAGGGAGCATGAATGAAAAGGTTCAGGATTTTGGAGGACTCAGCGCCCTTCTCATTGGTAATAAAGCAGAACGTCCAGCAAAATACCTCCAGCGAAAGCAGCATTTTCACTGGGGACCCCGATTCCCCATTGGGTGTATGGGCCTTGGAAGTTTCCAGCCCTTAGAACCAAGAAAAAAAGTGTGAGGAGAAAGCTCTTGAAGTGACGTCGGCCTTATGGAAGGTGGAAAAGGAATCAAGATGCTTTGGTTCCGTGAGTGAAACACGACCAACACAGAAATGAGAAACACATTTCGGCGAACGCCCGCTTCCAACAAAATGTTTGCTTCCTGGGGAAATCCTGTCAAAACTGCTGGTGGCCATGGAACGAAAGGCCCAAAACACGTCCGTCAGAAACAACACCGTACCAGGACCGTCTTAGCACTCTTATCACCCATCGTGAGTAGGGAAAAATGAGGGAAAGTGGTCGCGGAAGCCTGACGAGAGTGCCACATAGTGGTCTCTGAGACACCACACAGTCCTGGGAAATATCAATGAACATCATCTCTCGTGAGTAAGGGAGCATGAATGAAAAGGTTCAGGATTTTCGAGCACTCATCACACTTCTCAATGGTAATATAGAAGAGCGTCCAGCAAAATACCTCCAGCGATAGCAGCATTTTCACTGGGGACCCCCATTCCACATTGGGTATAGGGGCTTGGGAAGGATCCTGCCCTTAGAACCAAGAAACAAAGTGTGAGGAGAAAGCCCTTGAAGTCACGTCGGCCTTATGGAAGGTGGAAAGGGAATCAAGGTTCTTTGGTTCCGTGAGTGAAACACGACGAACACAGCAATGAGAAACACAATTCGGCCAACACCCGCTTCCAACGAAATGTTTGATTCCTGGGGAAATCCTGTCAAAACTGCTGGTGGCAATTTAACGAAAAGGCCCAAAACACGTTCGTCAAAAACAACACCGTACCGGGACCGTCTGAGCACTCTTATCACCCATCGTGAATGGGGAAACATGAGGGAAAGTGGTCGCGGAAGCCTGACGAGAGTGCCACATAGTGGTCTCTGAGACACCGCACAGTCCTGGCAAATATGAACGAAAATCATCTCTCGTGAGTAAGGGAGCATGAATGAAAAGGTTCAGGATTTTCGAGGACTCATCGCACTTCTCATTGGTAATATAGCAGAGCGTCCAGCAAAATACCACCAGCGACAGCAGCATTTTCACTGGGGACCCAGATTCGATATTGGGTGTAGGGGTTTGGGAAGGATCCTGCCCTTAGAACCAAGAAACAAAGTGTGAGGAGAAAGCCCTTGAAGTCACGTCGGCCTTATTGAAGGTGGAATGGGAATCAAGGCGCTTTGGTTCCGGGAGTGAAACACGACGAACACAGCAATGAAAAACACAATTCGGCCAACACCTGCTTCCAACGAAATGTTTGCTTCCTGGTTAAATCCTGTCAAAACTGCTGGTCGCAATGGAACGAAAAGGCCCAAAACACGTCCGTGAGAAACAAAACTGTACAGGGATGGTGTTATTACTCTCATCACTCTTCGTGAATAGGGAAACATGAGGGAAAGTTGTCGCGGAATCCTGACGAGAGTGCCTCATAGTGGTCTCTGAGACACCACACAGTCTGCGAAATATCAACGAACAACATCTCTCGTGAGTAAGGGAGAATGAATGAAAAGGTTCAGGATTTTGGAGGACTCAGCACCCTTCTCATTGGTAATAAAGCAGAGCGTCCAGCAAAATACATCCATCGAACAGCAGCCTTTTCACTAGAGACCTCGATTCCACATGGGGTAGAGGCATGGGAGGGATCCAACCCTGAGAACCCAGAAACTAAGTGTGAGGAGAAAGCCCTTGAAGTCACGTCGGCCTTATGGAATGTGGAACAGGAATGAAGTTGCTTTGGTTCCGTGAGAGAAACACGACGAACACAGCAATGAGAAACACATTTCGGCCAACACCCGCTTCCAACAAAATGTTTGCTTCCTGGAGAAATCCTGTCAAAACTGCTGGTAGCAATGGAGGAAAAGGCCCAAAAGATGTCTGTCAAAAGCAACACCGTACCGGGACCGTCTTAGCACTCTTATCACCCATCGTGAATAGGGAAACATGAGGGAAAGTCGTCGCGGAAGCCTGACGAGAGTGCCACATAGTGGTCTCTGAGACACCACACAGTCCAGGGAAATATCAACGAACATCATCTCTCGTGAGTAAGGGAGCATGAATGAAAAGGTTCAGGATTTAGAGGACTCATCGCACTTCTCATTGGTAATAAAGCAGAGTGTCCAGCAAAATACCTCCAGCGACAGCAGGATTTTCACTGGGGACCCCGATTCCACATTGGGTGTAGGGGCCTGGGAAGGATCCTGCCCTTAGAATAAAGAAACAAAGTGTGAGGGGAAAGCCCTTGAAGTCACATCGGCCTTATGGAAGTTGGGAAAGTAATCAAGGTGCTTTGGTTCCTTGAGTGAAACACGACCAACACAGCAATGAGAAAGACAATTCGGCCAACACCCGCTTCCAACGAAATGTTTGCTCCCTGGGGAAATCCTGTCAAAACTGCCTTCGGCAATGGANCGGCAATGGAACGGAAAAGCCCAAAACACGTCCGTCAGAAACAACACCGTACAGGGACCGTCTTAGCAATATCATCACCCTTCGTGAGTAGGGAAAGATGAGGGAAAGTGGTCGCGGAAGCCTGACGAGAGTGCCCCATACTGATCTCTGAGACCCCACACAGTGCAGGGAAATATCAACGATCATCATCTCTCGTGAGTAAGGGAACAAGAATGAAAACCTTCAGGATTTTGGAGGACTCAGCGCCCTTCTCATTGGTAATAAAGCAGAGCGTCCAGGAAAACA
>NW_023254112.1:0-1859 GCF_002007445.2 Ailuropoda melanoleuca | reverse complement strand
TAGAAGATGTGGTACCAAAAGCCAGAGCAGACTTGTTTGTTCCCTCAGCTCTCAGAATGTAAATTACTTCTTCTACGTGTATGAGCTACCTGGATGAGTAACACATCAGACAAGGAAAGGAAACCAAATGCATAGCTCAGAGAGTAAAGGAGCTGAAGTGATGGAACAGACTCTAGAGAGAGAAGACAATATGGCCAGTGGAAAGTGTACCTGAAGATGCTAGCTTAGGATAAAAAGTGAAGAAGCTTTAGTTCCATTAAAATCAAAATAACTGGAAATAATTTGATTCAAGTTCGCCATAGGGTAAAAGCAAAGCATTAGCAGTATACTTTCCAAAAATAAACAATAACCGAAGCCCCTGGGAGAAACACATTAAGTGACTACAAGGCACATCATAATGGTCTTTAGAAGACTGAAAAGGGAGAAAAGAATCTGATGGCAGAGTCAAGATCCAGTATTTCACCATAGGTATTTTTACCTTTTTTTTTTTTTGACAAAATTGTATTTCATCATAAATACTTTCTTTTGGAGAAGATCCTTGCCATATATTATGCTGTAAAGTATCTTGAAATTCCAAACAACATCGGGACCAAAAGCAATGTAAATGCCAATGAAGAAAACCTCTCAACTATTATCTTGTGATAGAGTTTTCAAAATTAAAGAAAATAAAAACCACATCAGTCACTCCCTCACCCTCAAAACATCTGCAGTTGACCAACTTCTATATTGGCTCTCCTACTCTGTCACAGTGTAGTCCTTAGGAAACTTAATGGTCCTGGTACTCTATATACATCATCATACTAGTCCACTACATTGAAAGCACATAGTGATTGGACCTTTGAGCAGCAATGACATGAAAGAGGGTAAGAGATAATCCCTCACATTTCAGGGATCTGCCAAATCATTCAGGTTTTAAGGGTCTGAATACTCTGGGGCATGATACCTAATCCCCTCATAACATACAAGTCATGTTATTTTGTTTTGTACTCCTTACCATTAAGAAAGAGACACAGTGCATACAGGCTCACTGAATTTCCAAATATGTCTTTGATGCAATTTTAGGTTGAGTCACACAGAATTTCCACATTCCGATGAATCTTTTGTACTAAGTCCAGTCTTGAGTGCAAGCTGTCCTTGCTACTCAGGCTATACAAACCAGGAAAACCAGTGGCATAGAGGTAGGGATGATAAATGACAACACTGTGTAGATTCTTTGGCTAAGTCATGGAAGAAGGACAATGCTAACTCCTAGGATCCTAGAAAAGAAGCCCTGCATCCTGCAGTGGAGAACAACACATTGGTTGAAAAGCGAATCCTAGGAAGCTGCAGGGCCCTACCAGAGACTGACTTTTCTAGTGACAGAGACCATGAGTTTTCAAGTGATTATGTGACTAGCACCACTCATCATGAACCAAGTACCAACAAGTCACAATTTCTAAGTGTCACAGCAGTAAGCCCTTATGCACTGCAACTGGTACTTCTGGGGTCAGGCTGAAGCTCGTATAAAAGCACAAGTAATCAGCACCCTTAAGTAGTCCAGAACTCTGTACTTCCTACTTCTGCTGCATTAATACCTTTACTTCAGATCAATTTTATGGGCTCAAAGAAGGGTTTCTGTAAATTGATTCTGCCTTGACACAAGCCAAAAAATGGACAACTGCTGCATTCTTGCCCACTCAGATGACTCTAATGGAACCTGCTGAGGGAAAATTCTGTTACCGGGAAGAGCCATAAATATTTCACTCAATTACCAAATTGGGGGTGTAAAATTGGTCCTATGTAAAAATGAATATGAATTCCTGGACAGTGGAAAATAGTTTTGCTGGTTTGGTAGGGGTCTTGAAAGATCAAAATTAGAA
>NW_023254111.1:0-1542 GCF_002007445.2 Ailuropoda melanoleuca | reverse complement strand
CTGGGAGAAACACATTAAGTGACTACAAGGCACATCATAATGGTCTTTAGAAGACTGAAAAGGGAGAAAAGGATCTGATGGCAGAATCAAGATCCAGTATTTCACCATAGGTATTATTACCATTTTTTTGACAAAATAGTATTTCATCATAAATACTTTCCTTTGGAGAAGATCCTTGCCATATATTATGCTGTAAAGTATCTTGAAATTCCAAACAACATCGGGACCAAAAGCAATGTAAATGCCAATGAAGAAAACCTCTCAACTATTATCTTGTGATAGAGTTTTCAAAATTAAAGAAAATAAAAACCACATCAGTCACTCCCTCACCCTCAAAACATCTGCAGTTGACCAACTTCTATACTGGCTCTCCTACTCTGTCACAGTGTAGTCCTTAGGAAACTTAATGGTCCTGGTACTCTATATACATCATCATACTAGTCCACTACATTGAAAGCACATAGTGATTGGACCTTTGAGCAGCAATGACATGAAAGAGGGTAAGAGATAATCCCTCACATTTCAGGGATCTGCCAAATCATTCAGGTTTTAAGGGTCTGAATACTCTGGGGCATGATACTTAATCCCCTCATAACATACAAGTCATGTTATTTTGTTTTGTACTCCTTACCGTTAAGAAAGAGACACAGTGCTTACAGGCTCACTGAATTTCCAAACATGTCTTTGATGCAATTTTAGGTTGAGTCACACAGGATTTCCACTTTCCAATGAATCTTTTGTACTAAGTCCAGTCTTGAGTGCAAGCTGTCCTTGCTACTCAGGCTATACAAACCAGGAAAACCAGTGGCATAGAGGTAGGGATGATAAATGACAACACTGTGTAGATTCTTTGGCCAAGTCACAGAAGAAGGACAATGCTAACTCCTAGGATCCTAGAAAAGAAGCCCTGCATCCTGCAGTGGAGAACAACACATTGGTTGAAAAGCGAATCCTAGGAAGCTGCAGGGCCCTACCAGAGACTGACTTTTCTAGTGACAGAGACCATGGGTTTTCAAGTGATTATGTGACTAGCACCACTCATCATGAACCAAGTACCAACAAGTCACAATTTCTAAGTGTCACAGCAGTAAGCCCTCATGTACTGCCACTGGTACTTCTGGGGTCAGGCTGAAGCTCGTATAAAAGCACAAGTAATCAGCACCCTTAAGTAGTCCAGAACTCTGTACTTCCTACTTCTGCTGCATTAATACCTTTACTTCAGATCAATTTTATGGGCTCAAAGAAGAGTTTCTGTAAATTGATTCTGCCTTGACACAAGCCAAAAAATGGACAACTGCTGCATTCTTGCCCACTCAGGTGACTCTAATGGAACCTGCTGAGGGAAAATTCTGTTACCAGGAAGAGCCATAAATATTTCACTCAATTACCAAATTGGGGATGTAAAATTGGTCCTATGTAAAAATGAATATGAATTCCTGGACAGTGGAAAATAGTTTTGCTGGTTTGGTACGGGTCTTGAAAGATCAAAATTAGAATATGTGGCAGAGAAAAATGAGGATAGATCTATGTGAGTGGGCACAA
>NW_023254110.1:6141-6409 GCF_002007445.2 Ailuropoda melanoleuca | reverse complement strand
CTGACAAAAGATTTGCAACATTCCTTACCCTGATGAGCCAACCGTATGCTATTGATCAGAACGAAATATGAAAGACTCAACTTAGAACCTTGATCTAATCAACAGAGTTGAGAAGGCGGGAGAACAGATTTGTAATATTCAGAGTCATAAATAAACCAAAGGTATTTAAATTATTATTTTAAAGATTTTATTTATTTGACAGACAGAGAGACAGACAGCGAGAGAGGGAACACAAGCAGGGGGAGTGGGAGAGGAAGAAGCAGGCTCC
>NW_023254110.1:0-3734 GCF_002007445.2 Ailuropoda melanoleuca | reverse complement strand
ATATATATATATATATATATATATATATGACTACAAGAATTTTCTGGAGTTAACTATACTGCTTTAAAATTGGAAAATGCACTCTAGGGAACTTAGGGACAAAATATAAATAAGATACATTCTTATTCTCATCAAAGATGGGTTACAAAAACATTAAATACCAAATATTTTTACTTACCAAGAACGTTCCACTTTTTTTTCCTGACTTTCAAACTAAAATAATCCATTCATCAGCACCTTTGTCAGCAATAAAAAATTTCGTTTTGACTCCAGTGTACAGGGGTACTATACTAGGTGTCGGTGCTTTCACACTTGCCTCTTTTCTTAGAGGCTATTACAAGAGACTAGGAGAAAATCTACTCTTAAAACATGCATATGTCTCAGGGGAAGGAATACTCAAATATATGTTTATATCTGACAGAAGTCGAATTTTCCAAAAAGTGGGTCTCTGTACAGTAAAATGTTGAGTATAGGTTTGATGGTGCCCTGTAGTTAATGTTATATTGTATGAGGAACAATTAACATGACCAGAACTCAGTGACTGCTGAGACTGATTACATAAATAGTTCTGCCATGAACTAACTACCAGTTTCTTGCAGTAGCATCACTTTGTTGACCAACTGAATGAGGAGGATAAATGCGGAACAAGTATTTCATTTTGTATGAGGAAATCAAGGGGTATGATCAGTCTTCCTAGACTTAAAGATGCAGCTGCTAAGTTTTCTCATGGAATCCCTGACATCTTTATTTCTAAGGTATAGATCACTGGATTCAAGAGGGGGGTGAAAATGGTATAAAATACTGAGAGCACTTTGTCTATTGGGAAGTCTGTGAAAGGCCATACATAGATGAAAATGCACGGGCCAAAAAAAAGAGGCACAATGGTGAAGTGGACACTGCAAGTGGAGAGCACTTTGGAGGACCCACCAGAGGAAAGTTGCCGAACAGTGACCAGGAAAATCATGTAGGAAATCCCCAAGAGGATGAAACACACCAGGGCAATCATGCCACTGGTTGAGATCATGAACACTCCCAGGAGGTATGTGTCTACACAGGTGAGTTTGATCACCAAGGGGAGGTCACAGAAGAAGCTGTCCACTTCATTGGGTCCACAGAAGGGCAGATTCACAGTAAATGCTAACTGACTCAGAGCATGGAAGATGCCAACAATCCAGGAAAGTGTGACAAGCCCAACACACATCCTTCAGTTCATGATGGTTAAGTAACGTAGAGGTTTACATATAGCCACGTACCTATCAAAAGACATAGATATCAGCAGTACAATCTCAGCACCCCCTAACAGATGCAGGAAAAATATCTGAGTGATGCAGCCTTCAAAAGAGATGGCTTTGTGCTCACTAAGGAGATCTGCAAGCATTTTGGGGGTGGCAAATGAAGCCAGAGACATGTCAATGAAGGAGAGATTGCCCAGCAAAAAGTACATGGGGGAGTGAAGGCGTGGCTCTGACACCATGGTGAGCACAATAAGGAGGTTGCCCAGTACAGTGGATGCATAGACTATGGAGAAAAACAGGAAATAGAAGATCTGGAGTTCCCAAGAATTGGAGAGACCCCGTAGTATGAATTCAGTTACGACTGACTGATTATTCCAGGCCATTCAGTCTGATTTCTGGAAGGACTCTGACATTTCCAGATGGGAGGAGAACTAGGAAAAAATATAGTGACCAAATTCAAAGTGAGATTTTTTTGCATGAAATAATTTAGTGGTAGCCCACTACCAGATAGTTCCCTGTTTTATCCCTGCCCTGCTCACAGTGGTCAAATATTTCCCCATGTCTTTCCAGATATCTTAATTGATTCAATTTGAAATTAATTCTTATGACTTAGAAATTTGCTTACAGGGGGTGTCTGGGTGGCTCAGTCATTAGCGTCTGCCTTTGGCTCAGGGCATAATCCCAGGGTTCTGGGATCGAGCCCCATAACAGGCTTCTCTGCTAGAAGCCTGCTTCTTCCTCTCCCACTCCCCCTGCTTGTGTTCCCTCTCTTGCTGGCTGTCTCTATCAAATAAATAAATAAAATCTTTAAAAAAAAGAGAGAGACATTTGCTTACAAGATGCAAATCTTCATAGAAAGAAAGAAAAATTCAGCTATTTTAAGATTTACTCCTCAGTTTATAGAATACCTAAAAAAAATTCACAGCTAACTTCCAACAAGTTTTGAAGGGAAAGGGAATCTTAACCTTTTTCAAAACATCATGATGACTGAAGGACTGGAGTGAACAATGTTTGAGAATCATGATAGTGGGAACACAAAAGTGGAAAGGAATGTGAGCACTGTCTCCTTACAGTGGTTAGGATAAAGGAATAGAAATGGGGGGGGGATGGCTATAGAGAAACATAATATGTTTCAATTTTCTAATGGAGATTGTCTAGAATAAAAATGAAATAGCCTCTCATTTTCAGTTATGCAGACATGAATAACCCTTGTTCCATACCACCAAGGCCAAATATTTTTCAAAGGTTGGTGAACATTATGTAGCTAGAGCCTGAAGGTTTCATACATTTCCAAGTGTATTTTACATAGAAAGACCATTAAGTAATATGCTGCCTGAATTTACATATTTTTTAACTGCTAGATTTTATAGACTTTCACCAAAGCACTTTGAAGCAGAAAACTCTTCCTGTTCCAGGAGTTCACTTGGAACAAATAGGAGACAGGTTTATATAGAGACAGAAGATGGTAGTGGTGAATCTAGGAGAAGTTAGATAATACTATATGCCTCAAAAGTTAAAACAAGACTTCTTAGGTAAACTAGTCCCCACTGAGATCTGAGACTTTTCAAACTGCACTGAAAGCCAACTGAGAGGATGTGTACTTAAAATTCATGACAAACTCCTTTCATCTTGCCAGTAAACTAGCTTTTTTTTTCTTTTTTCTTGCTCAAAACTCTGCCATAAGTANTTTTTCTTTCTCAAAACTCTGCCATAAGTGTATTTTAAATGAACTGTTCTAAGACTAAACCAATTATTACATGCAATTACCTGTACTTGTTGGCTTTTTTCCCCTCCTGAAGTTTGGGTGCCCCTTCTTTAATTCCACATTGTTCTTCTGATTTATCTATTTCAAAATCTTTTAGATTTGTTTCTTCACCCACATACCTGATATTAAAATGGGCTCTCACTTAAATTGGCATAGTGGAAATAGAAGCAGCCTAAGATTCAGAAATGTGAATTCAAATCTTGTCCTTGATATGTAAGATTGGATAATTTACTAAATCAACTGATTCCTTGATTCTTCATAAATAATGTAAGTGGGTTGATTTGGATGATTTTAATNTTTAAGATCCTTCCACACACATATTAATATTGCAATATTCAACTAATACCTGCAAGCAATGACAATTGCTCCAGAGTGACCTCACATCAATACTGTGCCTAATTTCTAAGTAAAGGAGGCTCACAATCCTTGGGACCATTGTATTTATAATGTCTGTATTGGTAAGAATAGATTCAGTAAATGACATGGCATGAAAAAGACCAGCGGCTGCTTGGGGAATAAACAGATATTCAAATTGCAGTGAGAGTTATTAAAACCCTCAAGTTAGTTTGGTCAGAATTAAAGATGGATCACAAAATATTATGATTGTTCTTAAATGCTTTATGTACACGGTATGGATACTGTGGGGTAGGGAAGCCATAAGGGATAATTTTTTTTCTTGGACCACAGCAAAGATAAGTCAAGTAAGCTCTTTTAATTTGATTCGTGGAATTACA
>NW_023254109.1:5155-5655 GCF_002007445.2 Ailuropoda melanoleuca | reverse complement strand
AAAGATAGTCTAGAAGCTCCTGTTCTAAGTGGTTCTGGAGGGCTATGGTAATAAGTTAGATGGTTGTAAACTTGCAGTAAAAATGGCAGCCCTCATAGTGACTGCATGTTAGATATCAGGAAAGAAGTGTATTTCTCACAAAGAGATGACCGNATTTCTCACAAAGAGATGACCATTCTGCCTTCTGAATAAGTTGTTAAATTTTTCATTTGGAATTTCTTTTTTTCTTAATTTTTGTTGTTACTATATCACTGTGCCTATCAATATTGAGTATTTGCAATGATATCTTAGCAATATAGAACAGCACCAGATTGGAAATTATTTTTTCCACCATTTATGAATCATGTGATGTGGAAAATAGCTTATTTTTGGAAATTTCAGTTTCTTCATTTGTAAACTCATCCTTCCCTGGATGGTTATAGAGACTAAACATGACAATGTGTGTGAAAGGATCTGGCACAAAGCATCAAATCAGCATGAAATCAGAAAGGCAATGTTTG
>NW_023254109.1:0-5040 GCF_002007445.2 Ailuropoda melanoleuca | reverse complement strand
AAAAATTATGTATGTTTGATAAAAGAAGGATTAGCATGTATATTTTAAACTTTAAAAAGCAACTTTAATTAGCTAAAACAAGGTAATTATATTTCAGGTGTTCCTGAAACTAATATGGACAAAGTTATTTATTTAGTGTTAAATTTATTGAAGACATTTAGAGGTAATTTGTCTCAGTGACTGTTTTTATTGCTAATGAATTGTTTGTGAAAAATAGAAGGAAAAGAGGCTTGATTTGATTATACAGAATAATTAAAAACAGGATAGAATATCAGTATCACCAGTTACGTACTCAATTCTCCCCCAAATAACTGTCTCTTATATCACAACACCTTTATTTTACTCTTGGCTTTATTATGCTTTATTGTCATAGATTAGTCATGAAAGTAAAGTAAATATATCTATAAAANCAACACCTTTATTTTACTCTTGGCTTTATTATGCTTTATTGTCATAGATTAGTCATGAAAATAAAGTAAATATATCTATAAACACCCATGAACCATTAATATAATATTCACATTGCTTTAGTTTAAAATAATTATAAAATTATAATAGTCACTGCTTATTTATAAATTTTATTTAAATAAAATATTTTTAATTCAATGGGATTAAGAAGTGATATTATTAGTTTCACATTAGGAAATAAGAAGAAATTTGCCAAGATTCTTGAACTTCTATCATTTAATAAGGCAATTTAGTTATTGTGCCTTTTAGACATTTCCCAACTCCAGTCCCACTGCCACTGTCATTGATTGTTTTTCTCATTGATCTTTTACCTTGACTATTTAAATTGTAACTTTATTATTTTCTAATCTGCAATCATATCGATTTTTCCTTTAATATCATTTTATGGTTTCTAATATCTAGAAGAAAAAGTTTAAATTATCTAGCATTGTGTTGAAAAAAAAGCCTTTAACAATGTCCCCAACTTTCACTGCTGATGTGCCCCCATCACCCAGTGCCTAGTGCACTAAGATGCTCAGTCCATTTTTGATGAGCAAACAAACGAACCTCCCATTTGAGCCTTTCTCTACCTCCCTACCCTTTGCCCCATCCCACACTCAAACCTTGCTTTGCTTTGCACATGTTATGCTCTTTCCTTCCTCTGTGCCAACTGCATTTGAGCCTGCAGAAAAAGCTTAAATAAAATGGAATAAAGAGATTTTGTCTGTGAAACTCGTGAGTTCAGACCATAATCAAGTGCAGAAAGATGGTTGGCATAGTTACATATTACAAAACCAGGGACTCATATGGGCACTAATGAAAGTATCAGAGTGTTTATCACTAGAGCTTTATTTTAATCCTGTCCTTATTGTTGATTAATGTTATGGCTCTGGAAGAGCAAACTCAGTAAATGCAATAATACTGCGTTTTAATGATGAAATGAAATTATTTCTCTCATAGGAGAAATCCCATAACATTTTGGAGGAAATTATTTGGGAGAAGTGGAATGGGAAGCTATGGAATAGTTTTGTTTTTTAATTTAATTTTTATTCTTTAAAAAAGATTTTATTTATTTATTTTAGAGAGAGAGAGAGCTGAGGGGAAGGGCAGAGGGAGAGGGAGAGAATCTCAAGTGGACTGTGCACTGAGCACTGAGCCCGCCAATGAGGGGCACAATCTCACTGCCCTGAGATCATGACCTGAGCCAAAATCAAGAGTTGGATGCTTAAACTGACTGAGCCACCCAGTCGCCCCTGTGGAATAGTTTTGAGAAGGAAGAGAGTTTTGAGAAAGAGCTGTAAGAACTGAGTGATACCCTTTTATTTTCTAGAGTGAGCTAATCACAAATAAGAATTAAGGGAGAGCTGGATAGCAGGGGAAGGCATGGCTGGATCCTGAAATGTAGGAAAGACTCTTTTAAAGTGGAAATGAAAAAGGCATACAATAGTAACAAGGGGAAGGAGGAACGATTAAGAGCATTTGGAACAGGATACCTACTCAGGGCAGTCAACTATGTGTGGCATTTTGAGAGCCTTGTTATATTGTCACGTGTAGTTTATAGTTATAGGGTCAAAGTAATTAAATGCAATAAAATGAAGGAGAGGTGAAAATATAGTAATCCCCCCTTATCCACAGTCTTGCTTTTGTGATTTCAGCTACTTGTGGTCAACTGCGGTCTGAAAGTGAATGATCTCTTAATGTGTTGTAGCCTAACAATACGTCACAAAGCCTACATCATTCACCTCACTTCATCTTATCACTTTGGTGTCTTATCTCACACCATCACAAGAAGGATGAGTACAGTACAGTAAGATATTTTGAGGGAGACCACATTCACATAGCTTTTTGTTAAAGTATATTTATTACAATATATTGTTATAATTGTTCCATTTTATTGTTAGTTATTGTTACTCTTATTGTGCCTAACTTATAAGTTAAACTTTATCGTAAGTATTTACGTCTAGGAAAAAAAACATAGTGTATACAGGACTTGGTATTCTCCATGATTTCAGGTATCCACTGGAGGTCTTGGAACATATCCCCTGTGCATAAGGGGACAGATTACTGTAATGATTCCAGTGGGTATTTTGGAATAATATATTTATGTTTAGTGAATGAGTTCCTTTTGGAAGATAGTTTTGGAAATTTTCATTTTCTTTTTAGTTAGAACAGGACAAGACCTATAAAATAAGTTAATCTGAAGAAGAGAAAATAAGGAATAGAGAAAATACCCATATATCCATAGTGCAAAGCAAAATAATAAAAAACAGAATCCCAAACCAAAAAGCAAAAACAATTCTCACACAGGAAGGAGCAATAAAACTGAAACAAAAGAAAAGTAACAAATTTTAGGAATAGAACTTGAAAAGGACAATGTGGGACAAAATGGAGGAAGATATATTGGCTATGACTGGTTATGAAGTTGCAGTCACACACCAAAATCTTCACGTAGAAGAAAAGGACATTCAATAATGCGACATATTAAGGCTTGGATTACCACTTTATTAATGAATCAAGAACATCCTCACCCACGGTAGATTTTTCGTGCCGGTAGACCCCGGTTCCAAGTACATTTCTGAACTCCATGCTGCAGTCTCAGATCCATTCCACCATAAGTACCTGGGAGACCAGTGAAAAGATGTCTGATGAGCTACGAGCTCTTCTGCAACCCCCCGGGGAAGATGGTTTTAAAAGGGAACTTGAATGAGCACTGCTGTTGTATGTAAGTGATGAATCACTGAATTCTACTCCAGAAATCATTATTGCACTATATATTAATGAACAAAATTTAAATTAAAAAAGTTAAAGAAATCCAAAACTATAAATAAATAAATAAATAAATAAAACTTGAAGAAATGGGAAGGATTGTGGGTTTAGCAGTAACAATACTAAGAAGGCACTTACGTAGCACTTAAATATGAGCATGGCACTGTTTGGTGTGCTTTGTATGTGCTAATTTGCTTACTGATGCTACACCTGGTTCCATTACTATCCCCTTTTTCCAAATGGAGAACTGGAATACAGAGAAGTCGACTGAGTGAAACCGAGCTCGCTCAGCTGGTGAGTGATGGAGCCATGACTTGAATTCAGGAAGATTGGCAGCAGAGACTGTCCCTAACCATTTTGCTGAGGCACCTCTCTATGGCAACTAACCACTCAGTGCTTTATTCTTAGTGTGTCCTTTATTCTTTTTTACATTTAAAGAGACCAAGAGATGGAGAGGTTAAATTCAAAGTCACATAATAAATTAGGGAATTGGGATTTTTTTGAACCCAGGGTTGTCTGATTTTGTTGACAGTGCTATATATTGTTCTGGTCCTGAGGATTACAACCTATTGCTGGATTTTCCTGCGAGTTAGCTTATTGTGGGATGGTCAAAGAAAAGGGCACAATGAGCTTTCTTGTCTGTGACCTGGCTAATGGCACAGACCCATATTTCCCTAAACTTGAGTCCTTTTGAGGAGAAAGTTTCATTTTCAGAGAATTAATAAGTTATTACATATATGATTTATCTGTTTTGTACTCATAAGCTTAAACATAAGATAATATATGAATGAGTGCATTTCAAAAGTGCCAATAATTTATACTTAAAGAATGCATAAACTAAAATGTTTCCTATTTCTTCACTACATACTGTTATATAACATTAAAGGTAATATAACTTTTGAGATAAATATATCTGAAATCTACTTAACATTTTCTTAGGTCTGAATATTATTGTTACATATACATTACTTTTGTTTACAGTTCTCTTACTTTTCTTAAATTGTAAAATTTTTAAATGTTAGTGAACATGATAGCTGCTGACATCAATGTTTATCTTTTATATGAATTCTCTTAGTAGTTCAAATAATCTTAGTTGATTCTTTTGGATTTCCTAGTTAGAAATTCCTATCAACTGCAAAAAGTGATGGTAATATTTTTTTCCTTTTCATATCTCTCTGATTTGTGCAGTCTCAAACAGAGGTAAAAAGCAGAGCTCTGGCAGTACTCTTTCTGAGTGGGAATCTCAGCTCTGCCTTTTAGCAGTTTTGTGACCTGGAGCAAATTACTCAACATCTATGTGCCACATAACTTCAAACACAGAGTAGATGTAGAAATAGAGCCTACAGATAGGGTTCTTGTGAAGTGCAGAGACTAGGTGCTTGTTTTAGGTTTTTACCCAGCTAAGTGTTCAGACTAATTATTGTTTGATGTATAATAGTGTAGACTGACTTTTTCATGTAGTTTAATAGGTAAAGTATGAAATTGGGTATCAGGAACTGAACAATTTACGAGTGTTTAGGAGAATGGGCACTGTTATGAGGCATTCCATTGTTTAATTCAAAGCTCTAAATACCTCAGTTGGCCTGACTTTGTGAATTTAAATAGCTTTTCTGAGCATCAGTATTTTTTTTTTAATCTGTAGAATGGGAATAAGAATAGTGTCTGTCACTTAGTTTTTTTGTGAGAATTAAATACTTATACATACAAANTTATCACATTGTTTAACATTTAATAAAGGCTCAAAAAAGGGACTTTTCTTGTCCCTAACTAGCTGATTGATGTTAGAAATGTCCCTAAATTATTCAGGCCCGTGTCTTCATCTGTAAA
>NW_023254108.1:0-1462 GCF_002007445.2 Ailuropoda melanoleuca | reverse complement strand
TGGAGAGGATGGCACTGGCCTGGGAGTGCAAACAAAGTGGTGTAGGGGTCTCTGAGGTTGCACTGGGAAAGGTTGCTCTACTTCCCANAAAGATTGCTCTACTTCCTGGAGTACACTTGGGAGAGGGTATATTGCCTCTCCAGGGACAAAAGACCCTGCAGGGACCAGCAGATAGCCTTTCATCAGCAAGGGACTAAGACTCCCACAGAGGTTGGATAACCTGATTGTTCCTTTTTGCATTGCCATAGCATAGAATTCACACATTGCACAGGCAGGGGACCATTTTTTCTGTGACAAAGAGCACAAGTCAGAGGGAAGTGAGCCTCTAATCTGGAAGAGGGAGCGAATCCAAGTGGTTCCCAGTCCTTTCAGATTTGGGAGTTTGGATTCTAGCTGTGCACCAAAGATAAAACACACAAGATTTGGAGTTGAATCCCAACCAGGCCAAAGATAAATGCAGGAGACATGGGTGCCAGGAGTGCTTATGGCCCTTGCTTTTCTGCGAGGGCTTCCTGAAAAGTGGGGGGTGTGAAATCCCCTTTCAGGGGTGGAAAAGTGGGGTGTTACCATTTTATCCCCTCTCCCAACACAGTTGTATATCAGAGAGCAAAACAGAGGCCCCCATGGAGGTGGAAACCACTTACATCAAACCCAGCCCCCCTGTGCTTGGCAAGTGCTTTTTTTTTTCCTGGGGCAGGACTGACTTTGAGCTAGCACAGCAGGTNTTTGAGCCAGCACAGCAGGCCTCTCCCCCAAGGGAGTAACACAGGCAGCACATCACATGCACCAGGTCTACTATTTATACAGTGTCTCACAGTGTCCCCTTAGGGACTGTTGCAAATAGGGTCAGGTTATAATTTTTCTTTTCTCTTATTTTTTTCTGTCTTTTTCTTTGGAATTAGGCTTATAGTTTTTTTGTTCTTTTTGTCTCTCTCTCTTTTTTCTTTCTTGGTTCAGGCTTTTTTTCTTTTCTTTCTTTTTTTTTCTTTCTTTTTCTTTGGAATCAGTCTTATAGTTTTTTTGTTTGTTTGGTTGCCTGTTTGTTTTTTTTTTTTTTTGATTGTTCCTTTTCCTTTTCTCTTATTTTTGGATCAGGATTTTTTTTCTCTCCTTTTTTCTCTTTCTTTCTTTTTCAGGCTTTTTTTCAACAAACAAATCAAAACACACCTCATAAAGTTCCAAAAACTCCCCACTGCACATGAGGAAGAACTCTGCAGAGAACTGAACAGTGAGAAAGAGCAGCCAAAATGCAACAGCAGAGTGCACACAGCATATACCAGAAACACTTCCTGAAGTGCCAGGCCCTGGACAGTGTATGACCGCTTTTAAATACAGCATTACTCAGAGTTGCAGGAAACATAAAAAGCTTTCATAACAAGTAAAAGAAAGATACTTAGCCAAAATTACAAGATGGAGGAATTCTCCCCAAAAGAAAGGTCAAGAAGATATCACAGCCAGGGAC
>NW_023254107.1:0-5051 GCF_002007445.2 Ailuropoda melanoleuca | reverse complement strand
GTGTTCCCTCTCTCGCTGGCTGTCTCTCTCTCTGTCAAATAAATAAATAAAATCTTTAAAAAAAAATGGGCAAAGGACTTGAATAGACATTTCTCCAAAGGAGACAAAGGACCAACGAGAGCGGGAAAAGACGCTCAACATCACACATCGTTAGGGAAATGCAAATCAAAATCACAATGAGATACCACTTCATATCCAACTAGGATGGCTATTATACAAAAGACAGAAAATTACAAATGCTGGCGAGGATGTAGAAAAATTGGAACCCCTGTGCACTGCCGGCAGGAATATAAAATGGTGCAGATGCTGTGGAAAACGGTATGACGATTCTTCAAAAAAGTAAACATTGAATTACCATATGATCCAGCCATTCCACTTCTGGGTCTACGTCCAAAATAAGTGAAAGCAGGGAGTTGAACAGATATTTGCACACCCACGTTCACAGCTGCATTATTCACAATAGCCAAAAGGTAAAACAACCCAAGTGTCCATCCACAGATGAAGGGATAAACAAAATGTGATGCATACATACAATGGGGTATTATTCCATCTTAACAAGGAAGGAAATTCTGGAACATGCTCCAAAGTGGATGAACCTTAAGGATATTGTGCTAAGTGAAATGAGCCAGTCACAAAAGATGAATATTGCATGATTCCACATATGAGGTTCCTCAAATAGGTTCATAGAGGCAGAAAGGAGAGAGGTGGTTACCAGGGGCTAAAGGGTTGGACAGGAGTTAGTGCTTAATAGGGACAGAGTTTCAGTCTGGGAACATGGAAAACTTCCCGGGGATGGATAGTGGTGATGGTTGCAGAGCAATGTGAAGGTACGTAATGCCACAGAATGGTGCACTTAAAATGGTACATTTTATGTGATGCATATTTTACCACCACAACAAAAAATACAGCAGTGAAAGTGCTCTGGCAGCTACAACATTTGTACAAATTTAAAGTGACCGTATTCCTGATATTCCATTGCCTCCTCACCATTGCTAATGCAACGCAGAGCGCCCCCCAGGGAAACGCATCTCCTCGCCTCTCCTTTCCCAGCCCGTCTGCAGACGTGTATAGCTGACCATCTTACCTGACGATGTCTTTTAATCTAAAGCAGTCTGAACATTTTTAATGTGACAAAATGTGTAAAGGGATGCAGAGAGCAAGGTGGGGAGACATGTGCATGCGTTGTGCATTCATGGTTTTGTGTTTATAATCCAATGACGTTATTTTGTTTAAGTCTGCTAAAGTTGGTTCCACCTGCTGGTTTCTTTTGGTGATCCGAATATGCGTGTGCATTCTTCATATGCTTTGGAGTCAGCACACGCAAGCTGTGTTTGTCCCTCACCTGACTTTACGCAGTGGAAGCAGAATCCACAGCACGTAGCCCGGGGAGCCCGAGATCCCGAGCCACGCCGCATGTGCGGTAGGTAGGGACTGAGGGAAGCAATAAGACCTAATAACCTCACCCATTCTCCTAATGGCTTTCTTCTCACAAAGAACCACACCAGCAGCTCGGCTGACCCTCAGGGAAATCTCTGCTTGTTATGAGGCCGGTGGGCAATCCTTCCGTCACTGTGAAATGCTAGCAGTTTGTGTCAACAAATCCAATTTCAGTCAATCAATAGACAACCTGCCTCCCAGCTCTGTCTTCCCAGCCCCACGGAGCTGAGAGGCGGCTTTCCCTTCCTCCCAGCCCTGCCCACGGGAGACCTGGCAGGGAGAGCTGCTGGCTGGGTGCAGAGGACATGCAGGCAGTGGGGTTAGGCTGGTTGTGGCAGAGGTCCATGGACAGGGAGGGTCCCACTGCCCGCCAGAAACACACTGTGGTGTGTAGGTTAGAAGTGCCAGCTTCACACAGACAGACCCAGGTAGGAGAGCTGGCTCTGCCACTTTGGGCTGTATGGTCTTTGGCAAGTTCTTCACCCCTTTGAGCTCCAGGTTCCTTATTTCTAAAGCGGGATGGCAATGGTGCCTACCTCCAGGATTTTAACAAGTGTTACAGTGCCTGCAGGGCACTCAGCCCATCTCTGGCCCGCAGTAAGGATAAAGAGGGAGAGGTGTTGGTGATCTCCCAAGTCTTACAAGCCAAATAGGGCTGTACGTGGGAGCTACTGTGGATTTTACAGTCATCATTAGCAACAGCATCGTTCCCACTGTCTTCTTGAGGACTGTGTGGGAAACAGCTCAGGCTTCTCCTAGCAGGGTGGGAACCATCCCATGTAGCTCTACCAATACGGAGAAGAACCTTTGACTGCTAGTTCATAAAGGTGCACTAAGCAGAGATGCTCATCGGATGTCATCAGTGTTTGCAAAAAGAAATATCCAAACGGTAGGATCCCCATCAGAGGCCTGGCACCTGGCCTCAGGAGGGCCATTTGCAGATAGACGTGCCTAAGGAGGTTTGCGCCACTGCATGACATACCTCCAACTGGGACAGGGTTTGTCCTACGACATGCTGGTCCAGAGAGCAGGGCAAAAGGACCCTACAGAGGCTTCCTGAGATTTTTGTATTTCCCCTGGGAAGATAGAAAGAACAAAGCCCTTCCCTCCAAAGGAGCCCTCTCACGTGTGGGGAAGGCACAGCTTCATAGACCTTTGGGTGCTAGAAGTCCCTGCTGGGCAACAGAGTTAACCCAACTCTACCTCTTGCCAGCTGGGCATCATGCCTAATAGACTGGGGGGAGACCCCTCTGCATGAGCATGTGAACTCCCCAAAGGGTGGGCAGCAGCAAAGCCCCTCGGAGCGGGATGCACAGGGGCAAGCCGCACAGAGCTCTATTCAAGATTCAGGAGCACAGGAATTGTAACTAAGCAAGGATGCAAAAATTCCTCCAGCAGGAAATAGTTAGAAGGAAGGACCTTGGGGTGCATTCTGTGCCTGCCGCTGCGGCTACTGCTGTTTTGTTTAATTGGGAAGAGAAAGAAAGTAGTTAGAGGTGAGCTTTCCAGATGCAGAATGCCCGAATATTTATGGACTTTCTACTCTGAGGCAGCCACTGTGAGAGACCCTTCCACATTTATTATTTCATTTTATGCATCACACTAACCCTGCCTGGCCGGTACATTTACCTTGTTTTGTCAAATAAGGAAGCAGAGGCCCAGATACACCCAGAAAGCTCAGGGACCTGGCACAGAGCAGGTGCTCAGTAATGAGAGATTAACAGAGACTTGCCCAGGGCCACCGCCAGAAGGAAAGATTCAAATACAGATTCTAAAGGTCCAGGTCACTCCTGACCCCACTCTGCTCTTTTCCTACCTGCTTGCTCAGGGCAGGAAACTGCGAAGGCTTCATCAGGAATGGGTTTTGGCCCCTGGGAAAAATTTCTAGATGGAGGAAATAAAGCTTTTTCTAGGAGAATGTGCTCTTAGAAGAGCAGCCAGACCTCCATGCAGCCCAGGAGACATCCCTCCAAACACTTAAGGTAGTCTCAGGTATTTGGAGGAGAGAGTCAAAGATTCTGAATTAAAAAGAAAAAAAGAGGGGAAGGCCCCAGGCCAGTAAAATGTGAGTTATATCTGCTATGAAAATGGGCTTTTCTCATGTGGCAGGGGGTCAGCGCCTGCTCCCTTTCTGGAATTTACCTTATCGTGGTGACAATGCAAACAGAAAGAACAAAAACCAGGTCGCCATACATGTTTGGGAAATTTGGGGCTGAGACATGTAAGCACGGTGGGAAGAGTCATTACTCTCAGAAATTTAATTGCTGGATAGAAATGACAAAAATCTGTATTTCTATCCCACCCTAACAGGCTCATATAGAACTCAAAATGCCTCAAGTCCAACAAGCCAGCTGCTGCCCCACCCCCACCCGCCAGCACCAGCGGGAACACGGCCGGCGTTTTCTACTTGGGTCGGAGGCATCATCATCCAAACAAACTCTCAAACTAGATGCTTGGGATGCGTGCCAGCCACCCACCCCCCTCACCCCAGTCCAGCAGTCCACCTACTCCCAAAGGCTCTCCTTAACACTATCACTGCCCTGTGACATCTTTCTTCCATTCTCATACACAAGCTTCTAGGCCAACATCCCCAGTTACAGTCTTACCCTCCTCTGCCCATCTGTGATTCCACAGAGATCCCTCTAAAATTCTAATTGGACTGTGGCACTCCCCTAATTATCACCTTCCATCACTCACCAGCATGGAAGAATCTAGAGCCCAAGCTTCTTAGCATGCTCTGAAAACTTGCATGATCCCCAAGGTGGATGAATTGGACAATACTCCCTGTCTAGGTAAATAAGTCACATTTTATGTGTCAGTTTGGCTAGGTCAGATGTCGTCGTCTGCTTGGGCTGCCATGCAAAACACCAGACTGTGTAGTTTACACAGCAGAAATGTGTTTCCTTGTGGTTGTGGAGCCTGGAAGTCCAAGATCAAGGTGCCAGCAGGATTGGCTTCTCCTGAGGCCTCTCTCCTTGGCTAATAGACAGCCACCTTCTCCCTGTGCCCTCACATGGTCAACCCTCTGCTCACATGCACCCCTGGTGTTTCTCTGTGTGTCCTAATCTCCTCTCATAACGACATCAGTCAGACTGGATAAAAGTTCACCCTAACAGGCTCATTTTAACTTAAACACCTCATCAATGGTCCTATCCTCAAATACAGTCATATTCCAAGGTATAGAGGTTAGGACTTTAACACAGGGATTTTGAAAGGGACATAATTCAGCCCATGAGAGCCATAGTATCCAGTTTGGGTTCAAACACCAGTTTAGATGTTGCTGTAAAGGTATTTTTTTTTCTGATGTGATTGAAATTTAAATCAGTAGTCTTTGAGTAAAGCACATTACCCTCCAGAACATTGGTGGGCCTCGCCCAACCAGTTGAAGACCTTTAGAGAAAAGACTGAGGTTCCTTGAGGAAGGGGACAGGCTGCTTTTGGACTTGAGCCACAATATCAGTTCATCCCTGGCTCTGCAGACTTGACTTGAGACTTGCCAGGCCCTACAATTACATGAGGCAATTCCTTAAAACAAATCATATATATATATATATATATATATATAATATATATATATATACACACACACACATATATATATATATATATACACA
>NW_023254106.1:0-6403 GCF_002007445.2 Ailuropoda melanoleuca | reverse complement strand
AGAGTCTGCTTCTCCCTTTCTCTATTCCTCTGCCTCTCCCCCTGCTTGTGCTTGCTCTCTCCCTCTCTCTCTCAAATAAATAAATTTTTTAAAAAAGAAATTAGCATAAATAAATACAAAACACTGGTGAATGAATTTATTCAGTGGGTTGTTTTCCATGAATAATGTGTATTAAGCAGCAACTTTGAAGAAGGATTTGGGAAAGTGTTGAGTATAAAAGCCTTTGCTGGATAGCCTTGCTGTTTTACATGTTACTATACCATTAACACCAATCATCTTCATGTGTTGTTAGTTACCTTGTACTGTGTGAAATGCGGTCTTATCTAGGTGTATCATGTATATGTAAATAGATCTATTTTTGCTATTGTAAAAAGATCTGTACCTATTATTATTCTGTAATTGGCATCTGAGCAGTAGTGTTTTGAGAGGAAAAGGTACCATTTACTTATCATATATGAGTAAATGCCATTTCTCAATGTATTCAAAGCCTATATATTAAAAAATTCTATTTTTTATAATAATATTTTTTATTACATTATGTTTGTCACCATACAGTACATCCCTGGTTTTTGATGTAAAGTTCCATGATTCATTAGTTGCGTATAACACCCAGTGCACCATGCGATAAGTGCCCTCTCTTCTACCCATCACCAGCCTATCTCATTCCCCCACCCCCCTCCGCTCTGAAGCCCTCAGTTTGTTTCTCAGAGTCCATAGTCTCTCATGCTTCATTCCCCCTCTGATAACCCCCCTTTCTTTATCTCTTTCTTCTCCTACTGATCTTCCTAGTTCTTATGTTCCATAGATGAGAGAAACCATATGAAAATTCTAAATAAAAAGTAGGAAATAGAAACAAAAAGCACAGGATGAAGAAAGAGAATCTAAATATCAATAAGGTCCATTCTTTGTCTTGAATTATTATAATTAATCTTTCAGTCAAGTTAATCCACCCTCCCCATGGGTAAAAATGATCATAGTGATTCCATTTGTAATTGTGTAGAGACAAGGCTACAGTAGTTACAGTTGTGTGCGCTTTCTTTGTTTCCCAAAAAAGAACATTTCTTACGACTGTAGAAACCTGTCCAGGCTTCAGATACCGACTCTTCAGTTTTGACATAGCTGCCTTCACTACTTTGTTCCTCAGAGTGTAGATAACTGGGTTTAAAATGGGAGTAAAGATGGTGTAAAACACAGCAAGGACTTTGTCAGCAGAGTAACTGCCGAAGGGCCACACATAGATGAAGATGCATGGTCCAAAGAACAGTATGAGCACAGTGATATGAGCAGTCAGTGTGGAGTGGGCCTTTGCCGTGCTAGCAGAGGAATGGTTCCTGACTGTGATAAGTATCACAGTGTAGGAGACCACCAAGAGAAGAAAGGAACTCATAGAAAGAAAGGCACTGCCTGCAACTATAACCAGGCTGACAACGTAAGTGTCTATGCAGGCCAGCTTGGTCACTAGAGGGAGGTCACAGAAAAAATTGTCTACCTGATTCGGGCCACAAAAAGGCAAGTTAACAGTAAATGCCAACTGGCTAGTAGTGTGGATGAAACCCACAAGCCATGAGATGAGAACAAGAATAATACACACGTGGTGGCTCATTATCGTCATGTAGTGGAGAGGTTTACATATAGCAACATAACGGTCATAAGCCATGGATACAAGGAGCACCATTTCACTGCCAGTGAAAAGGTGAACACAGAAAATCTGGGCCAGGCAGGCATCAAAAGAAATAGTCTTGTGCTCAACCAGAAAGTCTGCAATCATTTTGGGGGTAGCAAAAGAGGCAACACATATATCTATAAAAGAGAGGCTTGTGAGCAGAAAGTACATGGGGGTGTGAAGGCGGGAGTCTGAGTTTACCGTGAGGATGATGAGAACGTTTCCCAGCAGTATTGCTAGGTAACGTAGTGAAAATATGAGAAACAAGAAAAGTTGGAGCTCCTTGGAATTAGAGAGACCCAGCAACACAAACTTGGTCACCCTGGAATGATTTGTTTCATTCATTGATTTTGGAAGGAAATTATCTTTTTTTAAAAAAAGATTTTATTTATTTATTTGATANGATTTTATTTATTTATTTGACAGAGATAGAGACAGCCAGCGAGAGAGGGAACACAAGCAGGGGGAGTGGGAGAGGAAGAAGCAGGCTCATAGCAGAGGAGCCCGATGTGGGGCTCGATCCCACAACGCCGGGATCACGCCCTGAGCTGAAGGCAGATGCTTAACCGCTGTGCCACCCAGGCGCCCCATGGAAGGAAATTATCTTGTTACCTGAATAGGAGAGAGACAAAGATCAATCAGTGAGCATGGCTTTCATTTCATTTCCCACTTCCCTCCTTAGATGTTCTAATTTCTACTTATATTTATGTATCTGAATTTTCATGCATCATTAAAAATTATATAGCCAGCATAATAACAATAATAAAGAGGGATGGATGGGAGAGTTGTTGAGGAGATGTTTGACATTGGTATATCCAGGTATATGAATTTGAGAAATGTGATCTACTTACTTTATAAATGAAATTGAAAATCTGAAATGTTTTCTTGACATTATAAAAATCCAGTCTAAGAAATTACAGAGCCAAAATCTGAATCAGTTGGTTTTTTTTTTTTACAAACTACGTTACAGTTTTTTGAATGGCTAACACAGAGGAAGACAATTTCACAATGTTGACCCCAAAAGTTAGACACAAAATTGTGTATACTATATGAACCTGTTTAAGTAAAGTTCAAAAATAGGCTATACTAATCTATGATATTAAAAAGGCTCCTGGAGTGGTTATCCTGAAAGGGGAATAGGGACAGGAAGATGACAGGATGAGCATCTGGTGTGCTGGTAATGTTCTGTTTCTTGATGTGGTTGGTAGGTACATGGAAGTGTTTACTTTTTGGAAAACTTACAAGGTGTGCAAGATCTGCCATGTGTACATTTGTGCATATTTTATTTATTAATAAAAAATCCAGGAGATAAAGAGACACCATTAGATTGTGTGAGAGCTCATAGGCAGAATCATTGCCTTGAGTGATTAGGTCTTATTCCCTTCTCTATTCAAATTGTATGAACTAAAATACAAAACCTCACAAAACCCAAAAATCTAAAGGTTATTGGAACTCTTCCTAGAGTTGTGACTCATCTCTCCCTGGAGTTCTATTATAAGAAGGAATCTAGTGCATTTGTTCTTTTCAATTATTTCCTCATGTTAAACTTCATTAAGCTCAGCCATTGTTGCTAATAGCCGCAGAGGTATTATTGAGTTATGACTGACATTTTATTTGATTTGCTGGGGCTTTTAAAAATTATAGTTGAATTATACAGTAGTATTCATAGTAAGAAATTCAGAGCATGGAAAAACAATGCTTCTTCTTTTTTATTCAGTTATTCTACATTCTGTTTTATTAACACTTTCTCCCTTTTATGTCATTTATACTTTTATAAGCTATCTAGAACTTGGAAACATTGTATAGTAAATAAGAAAAATAAAATGTGAAATGTAAAGAAATCTCTCACTATATACCTCTAAATCAGGTCTTTGGAAGAGTGTCTTATTTTTGTGATTTCTAATTATCTGCAGTTTTTGATATTAATGTCTTCTTAAATTGCAATGTCTTCTTAATTGCAAATTACCTAGTGTTTCCTTGAGTTTTGCTGGAGGATTTACACATAAAGACAGGGCATGTGATGAATAATTTTAATTTCCTGGAACCAAATTCAATGACCCACCCCTATATTTCAAATCTCCAGTTCTATGGAAAATTCCCCCAAAGAATTAATTCACATATCATCACCAATTATATCAAAATTATGGCTCTAGGATTTTCAGAAGAGACTAACAACAGGGTCTGAAGTCAGAACAGGCTGGAGGTAAGATAATATAATGGATTAAGTTTGACTTTGAGGATACATTCTCCTCAGTGCATTTTTCCCTTCCTCATTATTTCTTAGTAGCCTGTTTTTAAGTGAACTCCAGGTACAGCATGGCCTGTCCTCCCTGGGAAACACCCTGATCATTAGACTCCTAGACACAAATACTGTAATGAATGCCTAGAAGCAGGCAAGGAAATGATACCCAACAAAACCAACTAGTAGGGGTTCATATGTGTCCTGTCAGAAACAGCAAAGCCTTAAATTAAGCACAGGGAATGAATCTCCCAGGGAGACCTTCTAGAGATACAGCAGAAAGGGGTGGCACAGAAGACTTTCTGGTATACTTAGAAATAAAACCCATAATCCACTTATGTAAGAAAATCACCACAGGAATCATCCTCCCAATGAATCTTCTGCAAAGCTCTATGCTTCCATGTCAGTGGTTCATTGGGGGGGGGGGCGAGAAAAAGAAAAGACCCTGTTTTCCATGGAGGAAAATAGTAGGCAAATTGATTCAATCAAGAGCTGGGTTTCACAATATAGAAAACCAACATGATGAGCTACAGAAACCCTAAATAGTGTACTCTAAATAGAAATCCTTTAGTTCTGATATAAATGCGTTCTTCCGTAGGTGATTTGCTCTGTAAGTAAGTAAATGCCTCCTCTCTCAGGGCACTGTGCTGTGCACTGGCGATAGAGAAGTTAGGTTTGTAACTTGTCTCCTGAGAGTTCACTTACTAGTATGCATCCCTTTTTTATTTAGTGACATTGATGAGTCCTCATTTTCCTTCACTGGCTAGCACATTATTTTAAATGAAATAGGTATCTTTTTACACCAGATAAAACTGCTGTAATATAGTTAAAATGTAAAGCTATTAAGATTTTTAAAAACTATGTTAATGGTTTTTAAATTAAAAAAAATCTGTTAGTGGTTTTGGCTCAGGCCGTGATCTTAGGGTTATGGGATCAAGCCTCTCATGGGGCTCCACGTGCAGTGCAGAATCTGCTTGAGGATTCTCTCTCTCTTCCTCTCCTTCTCCCCCTCTCCTCACTCATACATGGTCTCTCAATAAATAAATTAAATTTAAAAAAAATTGGGGCTCCTGGGTGGCTCAGTTGGTTAAGCATCTATCCCAGGGTCCTGGGATCAAGCCCCAAGTCAGGCGCCCTGCTCAGCAGGAAGCCTGCTTCTTCCTCTCCCTCTGCTGCTCCCCCTGCTTGTGTTCTCTCACTCTCACAAAAAATAAAATATTTAAAATGAAATAAAATAAAATAAAATGTATTGTTTCAAATCAGAGTATTTTCTGAAAATTTTACATGCTCAAAGATAGTATGACCTGATTCATCCAAGAATGAGTTTCTTATTAATAGATGTGTTCTTGCAAAGACCAATCTTTCATTTCTTGTACTATTTGAAATCAAATTAATGCATGCATACAGGGTTGTACTGGGTGACCCTGAGGTCCCTCCTTTTTGAAATTCTGTCAAATCTTTTCCTACTACTTCTATTTTGGATACTATGACTGGTGGATTAAGTGAAGTAAGTGGGAGTATTGTTTACAAGAGGCCAGCAAACTCTCTCTCAGATCAAAGATCCATCTTTCACAAGTTGTCCAACATTGCCACTTCCTCGACTCCCCCACAGATCTGGATCAGAGATGTAACTTTCACTGGAGATAAATGCTGGTGCATGGTCTTTGTAAGGGTACTGACAAAATGCTTTCACTTACCTAAGATGAAATGGGGTGTGTGGATATGTGCTGTAATTTGTAGTCGTTAATGGTTAGTAATGATTTAGTTGTTACTTCCACATCTCCTAAGGAAATAGACCTGGCTCTGCAGAGATGAATCATAAAGTTTGCTTTTAAGAATTTTTTTTTATTTATTTGACAGAGACAGCCAGCGAGAGAGGGACCACAAGCAGGGGGAGTGGAAGAGGGAGAAGCAGGCTCCTAGCAGAGGAGCCTGATGTGGGGCTCGATCCCAGAATGCTGGGATCACGCCCTGAGCTGAAGGCAGACGATTAATGACTGCGCCACCCAGGCACCCCATAAAGTTTGCTTTTAAATAAGAAGGAAATAGAGGATGTCCGTAGCCAAGATGGACTGTCTTCATAGAGGTGAGAGAAGGCTGAATGCAGTATTTGAATTCAGGTCCAGAGTAGCTGGTGGAGTACTTGGAGCCCTCAGGAATCTAAGAGACAAAGGAGTAGACAAAAAGGAAGACATGCTAATGCAAAATGTCCTGTTTCACAGTTTTGCAAAGAATTCAGTCTACCTGTAGCTATCTCGCTTCTGTTTTCAATAGCGATAACTANAACTAGATGATTACAAATAACTTTCAGAGACCTCTAGAAATCGATACCAATCATATGCAACTAAGGATCACATGAAGAGGATCATTTCTTAGTCTCCACTGCAGCTTCAAGTATCGGATATTTACCCACATATATTAGGAAAATGCTTTTTTTTTTCAACTTCACCTCATCTGACAAGTCCAGAAGTATGGATGAAGTTCTTTAGAGATTTAAATAT
>NW_023254105.1:455-1465 GCF_002007445.2 Ailuropoda melanoleuca | reverse complement strand
GAAAACACCTCCAGCAAACAGCAGCCTTTTCATTAGGGACCCCGATTCCACATTGGGTGTAGGGGCCTGGGTAGGATCCAAAACCTTAGAAATAAGAAACAAAGTATGAGGGGAAACCCCTTGAAGTCACGACGGCCTTTAGGAAGGGGGAACAGGAATCAAGGTGCTTTGGTACCGTGAGTGAAACACGACGAACACAGCACTGAGAAACACAATTCGGCCAAAACCCGCTTCCAACGAAATGCTTGCTCCCTGGGGAAATCCTGTCAAAACTGCTGGCGGCAATGGAACGAAAAGGCCCAAAACACGTCCGTCAGAAACAACACCGTACAGGGACCGTCTTAGCACTATCATCACCCTTCGTGAATAGGGAAACATGAGGGAAAGTGGTCGCGGAAGCCTGACGAGAGTGCCCCACAGTGGTCTCTGAGACACCACACAGTCCAGGGAAATATCAACGATCATCATCTCTCGTGAGTAAGGGAGCATGAATGAAAAGGTTCAGGATTTTCGAGGACTCAGCGCCCTTCTCATTGGTAATAAAGCAGAGCGTCCAGGAAAACACCTCCAGCAAACAGCAGCCTTTTCACTGGGGAACCCGATTCCACATTTTGTGTAGGGGCCTGGGGAGGATCCAGCCCTTAGAGCCAAGAAACAAAGTGTGAGTGGAAAGCCCTTGAAGTCACGACGGCCTTATGGAAGGTGGAACAGGAATCAAGGGGCTTTGGTACCGTGAGTGAAACACGACGAACACAGCACTGAGAAAGACAATTCGGCCAAAACCCGCTTCCAACGAAATGCTTGCTCCCTGGGGAAATCCTGTCAAAACTGCTGGCGGCAATGGAACGAAAAGGCCCAAAACACGTCCGTCAGAAACAACACCGTACAGGGACTGTCTTAGCACTATCATCACCCTTCGTGAATAGGGAAACATGAGGGAAAGTGGTCGCGGAAGCCTGACGAGATTGCCCCA
The DNA here is from genome assembly GCF_002007445.2 of Ailuropoda melanoleuca. Lineage (NCBI taxonomy): Eukaryota > Metazoa > Chordata > Mammalia > Carnivora > Ursidae > Ailuropoda > Ailuropoda melanoleuca. The sequence goes on along the minus strand of NW_023254105.1, from coordinate 492 downwards.
TAGTGGTCTCTGAGACTCCACACAGTACAGGGAAATA
>NW_023254105.1:0-392 GCF_002007445.2 Ailuropoda melanoleuca | reverse complement strand
TTCAGGATTTTCGAGGACTCAGCGCCCTTCTCATTGGTAATAAAGCAGAGCGTCCAGGAAAACACCTCCAGCAAACAGCAGCCTTTTCACTGGGGACCCCGATTCCACATTGGGTGTAGGGGCCTGGGGAGGATCCAGCCCTTAGAACCAAGAAACGAAGTGTGAGGGGAAATCCCTTGAAGTCACAACGGCCTTATGGAAGGTGGAACAGGAATCAAGGTGCTTTGGTACCCTGAGTGAAACACGACGAACACAGCACTGAGAAAGACAATTCGGCCAAAACCCGCTTCGAACGAAATGTATGCTCCCTGGGGAAATCCTGTCAAAACTGCTGGAGGCAATGGAACGGAAAGGCACAAAACACGTCCATCAGAAACAACACCGTACAGGGA
>NW_023254104.1:621-1121 GCF_002007445.2 Ailuropoda melanoleuca | reverse complement strand
CGTGTTTTGGGCCTTTTGGTTCCATTGCCGCCAGCAGTTTTGACAGGATTTCCCCAGGGAGCAAACATTTTTTTGGCAGCGGGTTTTGGCCGAATTGTCTTTCTCAGTGCTCGTTTCGTCGTGTTTCACTCACGGTACCAAAGCACCTTGATTCCTGTTCCACCTTCCATAAGGCCGTCGTGACTTCAAGGGGTTTCCCCTCACACTTTGTTTCTTGGCTCTAAGGGCTGGATCCTCCCCAGGCCCCTACACCCAATGTGGAATCGGGGTCCCCAGTGAAAAGGCTGCTGTTCGCTGGAGGTGTTTTCCTGGACGCTCTGCTTTATTACCAATGAGAAGGGCGCTGAGTCCTCGAAAATCCTGAACCTTTTCATTCATGCTCCCTTACTCACGAAAGATGATGATCGTTGATATTTCCCTGGTCTGTGTCGGATCTCAGAGACCACTATGGGGCACTCTCGTCAGGCATCCGCTACCACTTTACCTCATGTATCCCTATT
>NW_023254104.1:0-181 GCF_002007445.2 Ailuropoda melanoleuca | reverse complement strand
CATGCTCCCTTACTCACGAGAGTTGATGATCGTTGATATTTCCCTGGACTGTGTGGGGTCTCAGAGACTTCTATGGGGCACTCTCATCAGAATTCCGTGACCACTTTCCCTCATGTTTCCCTATTCACGAAGGGTGATGATAGTGCTAAGACAGTCCCTTACGGTGTTGTTTCTGACGGAC
>NW_023254103.1:601-2002 GCF_002007445.2 Ailuropoda melanoleuca | reverse complement strand
TTTATATTATAAATTATCTCCCTCTCTCCCCTGCCCTCCCACCTCCACTTTCTTCCTTCTCTCCCCCTCTGTCTCTTCAGAATACCTGGGGAAATTCTTCTCACCCTCTTTTTTTTTTTTTTTAAGGAGGCTCCACGCCCAGCATGGAGCCCAATGTGGGGCTTGAACTCACAACCCTAGGATCAAGACCTGAGCTGAGATCAAGAGATGCTCAATCTTATGAGCCACCCAGGCACCACTATGTGGGGGAAATGCTAAAGGAAAAAAAAAAAAAAGATGAGAGAGGTAGCTGACCCTCCAGACCCTCCATGTTCCCCTTTCAATATCCACTTACCCTTCCTTCCTTACTAAAAGGACCCCAACTTTGTTCGAGGTATCAATCTGCCCTGTGAGAAATTCTCCCATCCCACATGTTCCTGCAGCTAGGGGTAGGGCCACATGTCTAGTTCTGGCCAACGACACGTATGTTGAAGTCTACACAGGCAGCTTCCTGAAAAGCTATTGCTTTCACAGACACAGACACACGCTTTTTGTCAGAGTCCCTTTTGTTTCTTCCTTCCTGGAGTACAGCTGCCCAAATGAAGAAAAGGGTGCTATTCCCTGGTACAGCCCTATTCTTACTCTGAGAAGCAAGCTATGGGAGCTCTCAATCCATTCACAACTAAGTTACATCACAAGTCAAAATATTTAGGCATCAAAATGAAAAAGAGCAATTCCAAATGGAACTGAAGAATGATATACCCATTGCTGTGTTAAAGTGTATGTAAGAATTTAGTATCTAAGTGATGTTTCAAGACCATGAGGGATATAGACCATCACTAGATGGTGTAGAGACCAAAAGTCCTACCTTAAAACATACAAAATAATAAAGATAGATGAATGGTCTGAGCAATAAAAGCCAAAACCATAAAAATGCTAAAATAAAATGTGTGATTGGAAAAGGTCTCTTAAGGCATCATCTAAAAGTCACAAGCCATGAAGTTAGACTGCCAGATTTGGCACCATACAGATTCAGAATGAAATGTATCATGAAATGTATGGTACAAGCTAAACTGAAAGACAAGCAACAGTTTCAGAGAAAATACTGAAACAAGGGGCGCCTGGGTGGCTCAGTCAAGTAAGCATCTGCCTTTGGCTCAGGTCATGATCTCAGGGTCCTAGGATCGAGCCGCACATTGGGCTCCCTGCTCACAGGGAACCTGCTTCTCCCTCTCCGCCGTGGTTGTGCTCATTCTCTCTCTCTCTCTCAAATAAATGAATAAAATCATAAAAAAAAAAAAGAAAATACTGCAACAAGTACAGAGGCAAGGGCTACTACCCTACATATAAAAAGTTCTTACAAATCAATAACAAAACTATAAATAACCAAACAAAAAGACAACAACCCAGGAGGAAAATGAT
>NW_023254103.1:0-431 GCF_002007445.2 Ailuropoda melanoleuca | reverse complement strand
GATCTCAGGGTCCTAGGATTGAGCCGCACATTGGGCTCCCTGCTCACAGGGAACCTGCTTCTCCCTCTCCGCCGTGGTTGTGCTCATTCTCTCTCTCTCTCAAATAAATGAATAAAACCATAAAAAAAAGAAAATACTGCAACAAGCACAGAGGCAAGGGCTACTAGCCTACATATAAAAAGTTCTTACAAATCAATAACAAAACTATAAATAACCAAACAAAAAGACAACAACCCAGGAGGAAAATGATAAGGAGAGAGGGCTCATGCAAAAAACTATCAGTGATAGTGACCAACTAAAAATGCTGTCTTATTAGTGATTATACAAATATAAATTTAACGGGCACCTGGGTGGCTCAAGAAGTTAAACACCTGACTCTTGATTTTCCTCAGGTCATGGTCTCAGGGTTGTGGGATCCAGCCCCAGTCAGG
>NW_023254102.1:0-3101 GCF_002007445.2 Ailuropoda melanoleuca | reverse complement strand
CCCCCNTCGAGCCAGACTTGGGCTCTGCACTCAGCAGGGAGTCTGTTTGAAATTCTCTCACATGCTCTCCCTCTGCCCCTCCCCCCCAAAAATAAATATATAAAATCTTAAAGAAAAAAAAGAGAGAGTGAATTTAATTAGGGTCTTCCTGATGTATCTCCTATAAGAAGTGTAGTAATGTCTTTTGAAGAGAATAGAAGGAGCTAGATTTTCACAGGATGGGGAAAGGATGCAAAGAACACTGAATATGGAGAATGACAGACCTATAAAAATAGTCAGGAAAACTGCCCCAGGGTGGGAAGCTGATATGAATGGGCTCTGCTTAACTCATCCCCTGTTGGTGAATACTTGATACAGTTTTTTTATGTTATTTTTAAAAGATGCAGTTAACATTCTTATACATGTTTCTTTGTGTGTAGTATGCCAATTCCTGAGAGCTAAGTTCCTAGATATAGAATTTCTAGGTCAAAGGTATACACATTATAATTTTTAATAAATATTGCCTTTCTCCATCACTTTACTAGCTTTCCTTATACCTGTCTTCACCATTAAGGCAGGCTGAGTGCTTCAACCCTAATGAAAAACAGATTCCCTCCAGACATTTAAGTTTCTATATTTCAAGTCTCTTCAAGTTTCATTATTACTGTGTTGAAAGAAAAGAAATCAGGAAATATTTTTTCTGGCTACAAAGCTGATTATCTATTCAATACACAAAAATTTTTAATGCAAAAAATAATAAGTAAAAGTAAAAACTCTCATAATGCCAGCATCCAGAGATAATTACTATTAACAGTTTGATTAGTATCCTTCTAGGCTTTTGATCATCATTTATATAAACTTTAAGTACAAAATTAAAATTATATTATAGTCTTTTTTAAACTTTTTTGTCATTTAACATTTTTTGTGAACACTTCTGACTTGATATTCAGAAGGGAAAATGGTACAACTTCTCCCATTTACCTTTTCAGCTTCGAGTTAGACAATCTTTTATTAATTTTGACAGCTTTCCTAATTAATAGCCAAAATTTTTTAAAGTATAACATAGCATCTTTTCTTAACAACAAAAAAAAAGAAAAAAATACCCTGAAATTAAGTGGCTTCAGTATGAGCATTATACACAATTTACTCAATTTTTTACCCCTATAAGCCTCAAATCCTATAATATTGTAAGATGTCTGAATTTCCAAAGATGATTAAATTTTGGACCTTTTCATTTCAGAAAAGCAGCTGAAGAAGCATTGAGAATAGAAGAAGACCAAAGGCTATTGGAAACTATGAGCGAAAATGCAAAAGGCAAACACAGATTTATATCACTAATAATGTGTTATTTAATTTTGTACTGTTCCTGCAAGCAACTGTAGTATTTCAAGTGAATTACAGACAGCATGACCATATTTCCCAGTTTGCCTATAGATTTACACTATGCCTATGGTACTGAAATATTTATTTGACACATTTTTATTCTCAGTGTTCCAATTTGGATAATAAATTGTGTGGTCACTGGAGTAATGGAGTCATAGGAAAAGACCTCCGACACAAACACCACACAGGCTCCCTTTGTGGGTCCACGGCAGGCATCGTATACCGCATGTCTTAAAACAGCTTCCCTTATCACATAGGACACATGCACGTTGGAATTACTTCTAGTAGAAGGATCCTGTAGGAGCTGAGAAAACAGCCAATCTCCTGCTATACCCATTGTCTTTGAATTTAAACTTTCATCTCCATTATACAAGACCTTACTCCAACAGTTTCTTTTAAGACTGAAGTTCTTAACCTGGAGTTCATGGATAAAATTCAGAGGTCTGTGAACTTGAATGGGAAAATAATTACAACTTTATTTTCACTAACCTTTACCTGAGATTTAGTATTTCCTTCACTTGGTAATTAATTTGGGAACAAATCATAATAGTATAAGTGGTATCTTGACTTTGTTACCAGTAGAAACTAAGATATTTCCCTATCACATTACAGTTTTATATATCCTGTTTATGCTTAATCACAATTCCAAAATGATGGTAGTTATTAGACCAGCTGCTAGTTCTTGTTATTTGATGCATTTTAGTAAAGATGCACAAATTTCCTACAGCACAAAATTTATTTTGGTATCTTCATAACTGTATTTCAATATAATTGGTTTCTTATGTATTTTATTTTATGGGTTTGAGAGCATTATTCTAAGGAGGGTCCATAAGTTTCACCAGACTGCCAAAAGGGTCCGTGACTCAAAAGAATGAAAAGTATCTATTTCCGTTTTCCTTTGTTGGCAACAAGCCACCCCAAAACTGTAAAACAACTACCATTTTTACTCTGTACACGTTTCTGTGGGTCAGGACTTAACACAGGGTTTATCTCTGCTCCCTGAGGGGCTTAGTTCAGGCTTTGAGGGGCCACCTGGGAAGTCAATCCTCCAGCCCCAGACAAGCCTTCAGAGACTGCAACCCTGACTGACATCTTCACTTGGCTTCATGGGAGACCCAGAGCCAGAACCACCAATTAAGCTACTCCCAAATTCCTGACCCCAGAAACTACAAAGATGATATCTGATTATTGTTGCTTTAATCACTAAATTTTGAAGTAATTTATTATGAAACAATAGATAACTAATATAACACACACTTAGTAAAAATCACAGATGGTATAAGGATCTTAGAACAATTTTCAGTCCATTTGTGACTTTTCTGGTACACAGATTATCCATTAGAATTCTAGAAAAAGTATTAGAATTTTTTACACTTCTCTGCATCATTATATAGACTCTTTATTTGTGTGTTATAAAGTACCTAATACGGATAATAACTCAAAATAAATAATTTACATGTATGCATATTGGAAGTATTTTTTTTTTTACTATGAGAGATACATTGTGAATTTTTGTATAACTTCATCCCAAACCCTAGTAGGATTCAGTGAATGCTACTTCTTTCTTGTGTGTATCACCGTAAATTCCTCTATATGACACAGAACAGTCACCACAGTGTAAGTGCATACTTAGAAGCCACGTGCACTGTAGTCCTGATACAGATCCAGACCTATAAGAACACTTTTCTTTTTTTTAGGTGTGTTTTACCTTTCTTCTTCTTCTTCTTCTTCTTCTTCTT
>NW_023254101.1:0-22699 GCF_002007445.2 Ailuropoda melanoleuca | reverse complement strand
CACGCCACGATTTCCTAGGGGGTAAAATAGGAAAGGGAGGGGATAATAATACACCTCTCCATGGTACCATGGAGATGAAGACAGTAATACAGTAACAGCACCTAGAAGAGTGTCTGGCATGTAGAAATCAGTAAATATCAGGCATTATTATTATTATCACAGTTTTTATTAATTATCATTATCGTCATGTCTGGAGGGTAACCTGGCAATCTGTCTTTATTCTTTCACTAGCCTGGTTGATCATGATCCAATATATCTGGGGGAAAGTCTCAGTGTCAAAAGCCAGAAGGAGCCTGGCTTTCTTTATATTAGGTGGGGAAGGGTAGGAGAGAAGGAGTAGGAGGGATCAGCCATTCATACTTCAGATTCTGCCCTTTCCCTACTCACCTCCAGGAAACTAACCAGCAACAAGACATCTAAGCAAACAGCCACATCCATCCCCTCCCTCCCTTCCTGATTTCCTTTCCACCATCGACATGTCCCAGAATGTGTTGGCTGACTCTGAAAATGCAGGAATCAGGCTCACACCTGATTGATTCAGGTCAAACATACAGTTGATTTGGGGATTTATTGGCTGTTTGGTGAGAAGAGCACATCCCCAAATTGAGCAGACATAGATAAATGAAGTAACCTTTGCATTTCTAGAAGTGGAAACACTTTAAGATGTTGCTATATATAGCTGTCATTTCCCTACAGACCCATGATTATGAGCCCAAACTTGGTTTAAGTGCAACACTTGGTTGTGGCTAGATCAGAGGGATAATACGTATTCCCTCATCTGNGAATCAGGCTCACACCTGATTGATTCAGGTCAAACATACAGTTGATTTGGGGATTTATTGGCTGTTTGGTGAGAAGAGCACATCCCCAAATTGAGCAGACATAGATAAATGAAGTAACCTTTGCATTTCTAGAAGTGGAAACACTTTAAGATGTTGATATTTACAGCTGTCATTTCCCTACAGACCCATGATTATGAGCCCAAACTTGGTTTAAGTGCAACACTTGGTTGTGGCTAGATCAGAGGGATAATACGTATTCCCTCATCTGACTGCTGAGCCCTTCGCTTCTCTTTGCCTATGGAACGTTTTTCTCCATAGAGAAGCAGAGCACTCTGAGAGGCACACCCATGTTCACCAAAATCCGCAAGTCCACAACCAGTTCTCTCTAGCCAGGCTGTGGTGACAATCTTTGGGGAAGTTGGGTTTAAGTGAAACCAAAATAAGACATGGGGTACATTCCTCTCAGGCCAATTAAAACCATGTGGGAGGCAGCATCATTGGTCTCTGGCAGACTAAGCCACGAAGGAGTATAAGAAAATCATATTTAGATATATGAGAAGAAAAAGATATCCATTAACAAGAAGAAAAACAACAAAAACCCAAAATACTAAGTCACATATTTAACAAGGGATATGAAGAGTCATCGGAGAAAACAGTACAAAACTTTGCTGAGGACACCAAAGATGAAAAAGTGGGGCAGAATACAATGTTCACAGTGAGCAATGTAATATATGGATTTAATGCAGCTTCCATCAAGATCTGCATGACATTCTAAAAATTAGTAATGTGTTTCCAGAACTCAGTATTCAAAGTACTCATAAATAAATAAATATGTGTGTGGGTGTGTGGGTGTATGTATATCTGACACTATATTGAGTAATTTTTTTAAAAATAATTAACTTTTGTCTCCAAAGTATTGCTTATTTTATAAAAATGCTGTTTCTTTTTTAAAATACTTTGTTCTTCTCTGGAGATGATTTATTCCATCATCTCTGATTACAGTATTAATAATTGCCATTTGTCCAAAAGAACTAAATCCTGGAGACAGATTCAGGATACCAGGGGAAGAGAAAAACACATCCGGAGTGGCTTTGCAGCCCTGCCTTGCTCTGTTCAACTCCCACGCCACCACCGCCTCATGCCCACAAAGAGGACATCAGCTAAAGGAGAATTTACTAAGAGCATTTGCAGAAGTCCTGTTTAGGTGGAACAGCGATTTGACATTGAACATGTTCTCTCCAGCCAATGAGGATCAGATCTAGTGCAGCATCACTTGTCTCTGGAAGACAAAGCAGTCAAGAAAATTCACAGAATACAGCTACTGTGTATAGAAAAGTGTCTTTCTCACAATACCAACAAAATCTAAGAGGTAAAGAACAAAAATATAACAACTTTTCTAACGTATTTAGTATAACCTGAAAAGCTAAAGAGAAAAAATGTAAATCAAATATTACATAAAATTCTAAAATTAACAACATGAATCTACTATTCAGTAGGAATAATGAGTAGGCAAGACTAAGGAAGAACACTTTTACTGAACCGGCTAACATGGTTTATAATGACTCTCTTCTCAGCCACGCTGCTTAATTTTCAAAAGCATGTCCTCTTTCAGAATGCATTTCCTTTACTTAAGAAGACAACAGTTTCTCCAATATTCTGTAGTTTGGGGAGATGGGATATTTCCTAAAGTCAGTGGTTGGAAGAGGCACACAGCATGGATGAACATTCCCCATCAATAAACCAAAGGCAGGTGGGCTTTCATGGTGTCTGCATTTATCATCGAAATGACCTAGACACTTGACTGGTAAATTTCACCTTAGTTCTGATTATAAATCTATAATCCCTTGCACCTCCCAGCCTGCCAGCAATGGCAGTGGTATATGCCAAGGTATTTGAGAAATACAAGGCTGGATAAAAACTTCTCAAAAATCTATGATGACCTCAGCATACCTGTAGCCTGGACACGGGACCCTAAGAAACATATCTACTCTCCCCATACCCAACACATGTGCTTTCACCTACAAAAACTTGTCTCATCATTCTCTTAAATTCCACTGCCATGGTTTTTTAAAGAACAAAGCTTTTCCAGATTTATGACAGCTGTATTCAGTTATCTGAAGGACCAAGAATCTTTCCGTTTCAGCTAAAAAAAATCTGGATGGCTCTAAGAAAAACAGATGTCATTATATTTGTTATATTAATAATAATTATTAATTAATATATTATTAATTATAATTAGTTATATTGTTAATTAATAAAATATTATATAATTAATTGATCAATATGTTAATTCCCCATGGGATGGGGAATGAGAAAATAAATTTTCATATTTTAGCAGTAGTCATCACAACATCATCTTTTTTATGTGATTTGGGCAATAAGGACCCGGGATCATTGTTAATTGGGCTGTACACTATTGCATCATATCCTAAAACTTCAATTAAGTTCCCCAAATTTTTTTTCTTTTTTGAAAATTGTTTTGGCTATCCCAGGTCCATTGCATGTCTATATAAATTTAGAGCTAGTGCAGCAATTTATACAGAGGAAAAAGAAGAAAGGGGAGGGAGAGTCCTGCTGAGAAACTGACTGATTCCATAACTTGAGAGAATTCTTCTTAACAATATTGAACCTTTAAATTCACTTTATGTATGTGTATGTATGTTTTTATATATATATATATATATATCAATGTTTTAGATCTTTTTAAATTTCTCTCAGCTGTATTTTGTGGATTTTAGATAAGAGTTCTTCCCTTTTTTTGTTATAACTATTTCTAATTATATTATGGGTTTTGATAGCTATGATTTTGGTTGTTTTTAAAGTAAGCTATAATATAGAGACTAAAATTCACCTTTTTTAATTCACATTCCTGTGAGTTTTGACAAACGTATATAATCATGTACCACCACCACAATCAAGATGTAGAGTAGTTTCATCACCCCATAATATTCCCTTGTACCCCCTTGGAGTCAACCCCTCTCCCCATCCTTATAATTTCCTTATGCAAAAATGTCATATAAATGGAATTATACAGTATATAGGCTTTAGAGTCTGGCTTCTTTCATATAGCACAGTGACTTGAAATTAATCATGATGTTGCATGAATCCTTAGTTTGTTCCTTTTTAGGGTTGAATATTATTCCATCGTATGGATGTAGGATGGTTTATTCACCCATATCCTAATGGAGGGACATGTGCATTATTTCCAATTTTTGCTGATTAAAAATTAAACAGCTTTACCTTCTTCTGGAAGTTTTATGATTTTAAGTTTACCTTTAGCTCTATAATATATTTTGAGTTAATTTTTTGTATGAGATGTGAGTTATGGATCAAGATTTATTATTTTGCGTATGGATATCCAATTTTTCCCACACCATTTGTTGAAAAGTCTATCCTTCGTTGAATTGTTTTTGCACTTATGCCAAAAATCAATTGACCATATATATATGGGCCTAATTATGGACCATTCTGTTTCATTGATCAATATGCCTGTCATTTCACCAATACAATACTGTCTTAATTACTTTAGTTTTAGAGTAAATCTGGTAATCAGGTAACATGAGTCTTCTAACTCTGTTTTACTTTTTCAGATTTGTTTTGGCTATTTTGTTTTCTTTTTTTGCATTTCCATATAAATTTTAGAATTCCATTGTCAATTTGTACGAAAGGAATCGTGCTAAGAATTTAAATAAGATTGCATTGAATCTATAGATCAAATTGAAAAGATTGACACCTTAACAATATTGAGTCTTCTTATCAAGGAACAGGGTATCTTAGGTCTTTGATTTCTTTCATCAGTGGGCCATAGTTTAAGCATGCAGACTTGTGTATGTTTTATAACACTTATAAGTAAGTATTTTATGGGTTTTGGTGCTAAGTAAATGGTACTTCTTTATTTTTCAATTGTTTATTGCAAGTAAATAGAAATAAAATCAGTATTTGTATATTGATCTTGAAACTTTGACCTTCCTAAACTCATCTGTTGCAGTAAGTTTTGTAGATTCTTTGGGATTTTATACATAGACAAATATATTGTCTGTGAATAGAGAGACTTTTATGTCTTCTCTTCCAATCTATATGCCATTTGTTTCTTTGTTTTGTTTTACTGAACTGGTTAGGATCTGCAGTATGATTTTTAATTGGAATGGTGAGAGCAGGCATCCATGTTTTTTTCCCAATTTTAGGAGGAAGCATTTAGTTTTTCACTATTAATCATGGTGTTGGTTGTAGGTTTTTTGTAGGTACCATTTATCAGGCTGATGACACACTGAGATTTTTTATCATGAAAAGAGGTTAAATTCTATCAAATGCTTTTTTCACTTCTGTTGACATGATTATATTGTGGGGTGTTTTCATTCTATTAATATGATAAGTTATGTCATATCATGTTGAAGAACCTTGGCATGACTGGGATGAATCCCACTTAGTTATGATTAATCTTTTCTGTAAATTCTTGGATTCTATTTGATAGTATTTAATTGAGAGGTGATATATATAGATATATATATCTATATATCTATATAAATAATTGAGGGGTTAGAGAGATAGGTAGGTAGGTAGGTAGGTAGATAGATAGATAGATAGATAGATAGATAGATAGATAGATAGATCCATGAGGTATATTCATCTGTTCTTTGCTTTTCTTGTAATATATGTCAGGTTTTGGTATCAGGGGGATATTAGCCTCATAAAATGAGTTGAGATATGTTTTCTCTTTTTTAAGCTACTGAAGAGTTTCTGTAGAATTGCTATTATTTATTTCTTCAGTGTTCAGTAAAATTTGCCAGCAGAGCCATCTGACCCTAGTTTTCTTTATTAGAAGGTTTTAAACTAAAACCTTAATTTGTTTAATAGATTTTAAAGTGTTCCCTTTTATTTTTATTATTTCATTTATATTGAAATATATTTGATACATAACATCATATAAATTGGAGGTGTATAACATGCTAATTTAATACATTTATATATTTAACATGATTGCCGTTGTATCAATAATTAGCACCTCTATTGTGTTATAAAATTATCCTTTCTTTTTAGTGGTTAGAATAATAAAGTTCCGGTCTCTTGACAGGTGTCGAACTTAAAAATATAACAGCTATTTTACCAGCAATATAGGTTTATTCAGAAATAGCGGAGGATTGCAATTTGGGACAAAATAAGCTTCGGAAAAACTATCGGCTAGGTCAACAAACAAAGAAGAGGAACATTATTTTGTGGAAAAGAAAAAGAAAGTGGGAAGGGTTGTTTTGAACAAAAATGTATTGGAGCAAAGCAAGAATTCAGGTCATGACAGTTTCTCATTGGCTGTGTTGGGGGGGTAGTTGATTTCTTGTAAATGTAATGTACATCTTTTCCTGTTGAAGCCTGTAATTGACGATTCTCTCCTCTTAACAATTCTGTTGGGTCTATAACTGGCATCAAGTGGTACTGGTTTGAGCTCCCCCTTCTGTCCTCCCTTCTGTTACTAATATTCACATGTGTGATGATTATAATACAATATTTTTGTCTGTATTATCTATACTATACATTAGATCTTCAGGGCTTATTTACTACTTGTTGAAAGTTTGTACCCTCAAATAACATCTGTCCTATACCACCACTCCTATCCCCTGGTTACCACTCTTTTACTCTTTTTCTATGAGTTTGAATTTTTATATTTCACATGGAAGGGTTATCATACAGTACTTGCTTTCTCTGTCTGACTTATCTCAGTATAATATGCTCAAGGTCCACCCATGTCTTTTGCAAATGGCAAGATATCTTTCTTTCTCATGGCTGTGATATTCTATCGTGTGTGTGTGTATGTGTACACACACATTTTTATCCACTCATCCATTGATGGGCAGTTAGGTTGTTTCCATATCTTGGCTCTTGTGAATAATGCTGCAATAAATATGGGAGCGCAGGCACCTCTTTGATATTCTGTTTCAATTTCCTTTGGGTATATACTCAGAATAGAATTACTGAATCATATGATAGATATTTAATTTTTTGAGGAACCTCCATATTGTTTTCACAGTGGATGAACCAACCTATATTTCCAGCAACACCATACAAGTGTTCCCTTCTCTCCATATCCTTGTCCACACTTACCTCTGTGTTCCTTTTTGGTTTTTTTTTTATGATTTTATTTGTTTATTTGAGAGATAGAGTGCACAAGCTGGGGCAGGGGCAGAGGGAGATGGAAAAACAGACTCCCTGCTGAGCAGGTAGCCTGATGTGGGGCTCAATCCTAGGACCCTGGGATCAAGACCTGAGAAGATGGCAGATGCTTAACCAACAGCCAACCAGGTGCCCCATCTCTTGTGTTCTTGATGACAGACATTCTAACAGGTATAAGGTGATATCTTACTGTGGTTTTGATTTGCTTTTCTCTGATGATTAGTGATGCTGAGCATCTTCCATGTACCTATTAGACATTTGGATGTCTTCTCTGGAAAAATGTCTATTTAATTCCTCTGCCCATTTTTTATCCAGATTAACATTTTTGTTATTGAGTTCATTGAAATCTTCAAATATTTTGGCATTAACCCTTTATTCAAATATGATTTACTAAATGTTTTCCTGCTCTGATGTTGCCTTTTCATTTTGTTAATTGTTTCCTTTGTTGTGCAGAAGCTTTTCAGCGTGACATAGTCCCATTTCGCTGATTTTTCTTTTTGTTGTTTGTGTTTGTGATGTCATATCCAAAAACGTATTGCCAAAGCAAATGTCAAGGAGTGTCTTCCCTGTGTTTTCTTCTAAGGTTTTCCATATATTTTTCTTCTGTTTGTTGCTGGTTGAATTCTCTTGTGGCCCAGAAAAATTTATGCACTGTGTAATTTCAATACTTTAAATTTTTCTTTTTAGATTATTTATTTATTTATTTGGCAGAGAGCCAGTGAGAGAGGGAACACAAGCAGGGGGAGTGGGAGAGGAAGAAGCAGGCTTCTAGCAGAGGAGCCTGATGTGGGGCTCGATCCCACACACCCTGAGCTGAAGGAAGATGCTTAACGACTGTGCCACCCAGGTGCACCGATACTTTAAAATTTTTGAAGTTTGTTTTATTATCCAGAATATGGTCTATGAAATGACTATTCCACATCCATTGGGGAAAAAAATGTGTATTCTGTTGTTTTGGGTGAAGTGTTCTAAAAATGTATTCAAGTTAGTTGATAGTATTGCTCAGGTATTCTATATCTTTACTGACTTTGAGTTTTTCTATCAAATACTCAAAAATGACTGTAAAGTCTCCAACCAAAATTTTAGATTTTTCTATTTCTCCTTTTCTTTCTATCAGCTTCTGTTTCATATATTTTGAAACACTGTCATTAAGTATAAACACATGTAGAATTGTTATGTCTTTTTGGAGAAATAACCCCTTTATCATTAAGTCGTGTCTCCCTTGATCTCTCATAATATTCCTTCTTCTGACATCTACTTTGTCTAGTATTGATGAAATTATTCCAGCTTTCTTTTGATTTTGTTTGCATGGTATATATTTCTCCTCCTTTTACTTTTAGTGTAGCTACGTGCTTATATTTAAAATGGATCACTTAATAGACAGATGAGAGTTGGATCATGCCATGTTTATTCAATCAAATCATCTATCATTGAATGTGTTTATACTAATTACATTTCATACAGTTGTTAAAATGGTTGGATTATTTTTGCTAAATATTTTCAATTAATTATATTAGATCTTTGCTCATTTTCTATTCTTTTTTTAAAAGATTTTATTTATTTATTTGACAGAGAGAGAGACAGCCAGGGAGAGAGGGAACACAAGCAGGAGGAGTGGGCAGGCTCCCAGCGGATGAGGGAGCCCGATGCAGAGCTCAATCCCAGGACCCTGGGATCCGCCCTGAGCTGAAGGCAGATGCTTAACTACTGAGCCACCCAGGTGCCCCCCTTTGCTCATTTTCTTATTCTTTTCTTGCTTACTTTTGGATTAGCAGTTGCCCTAGGATTTACTGCTTATAATTATAGTCTACCTTCAAATTCTAATGCAAGAACTTAGATCAGTGTACTCTAAATTTCTCTCTCCCACTCTTTGTGGAATTGTTGTCATATATGATGTGGGAAATAAAGGCAAAAGAAAGAATTACATTTCCTTCCTTCCTCCAGACCGTTGACAAGCCCTTGAAACAGGCGAAGTAACCTTCCTCCGGGAGCTCAGCTGCTTCAATCAACGTTGACACTTTGCTAAGGGCAAAAGGGGATCTTAGCCCAATCCCCCAGGATCCTGTGAGCCTACTTTAACATATAAAATTTCCTTTGGAAATTTCTTTTATCTCTACTTCCCCACCCCCAAGATATATGCTAGCAATCATCCTCTAAGCATATGGCCCACTGATACACAACCGAAGGATCTCATGACTGACTTCTTACCAAAGAGTAATAAAGGACCTTTTCTTAACAATAGTTAGCCCCCTCAGGGTCTTGGAAAACCAGTTTCCAAAATACCTTGGAGATTCCATCTGTCCCCTAAGCCCTCGTCAACTTGAAAGTGTAAAATCACCACCCCTTACAATCCCAGTGCAGCTCTTTCTATCCACAGGTCCTGTCCCTGTGCTTGAATAAAACCAGCTTTTTGCACTGAAGACGTCTCAAGAATTCTTTCTTGGCTGTCAGCTCTGAACCCCAACATTTCCATATCAATGTTCTTTACTTTTTCATATTCCGTAAAGACACAATGCATTGCTACTATTTTTGCTTTAAAGAATCTGTTGCTTTATAGAACAATGATTCCCCCAAATGACATTTGACAATGTCTGGGATACTGTCCCTTGTCACAGCTGGGAAGCGTGCTGCTGGTATCTATGGGGCGGAGGGCAGGGAGGCTGCTAAACATCGTACAATGCACATGAAAGACCCCTACGAAAGCGAGTTATCCAAATAACTGTAGCAAAAGGTACAAACTTACAGTTATAAAGTAAATAAGTCATGGGATGTAACGTCTAGCATGGTGACTCTAGTTAATCATTTATTGATTAAGGGGGGATAGTAAACTCATTACTATAAATAGTTGTATTATTGATGTGGAGAACAAAGGCGAAAGAATTGTAGCTAAAACTAAGGCTCCTTATAACCTTCAGCCCATTGACAAATACTTGAGGCAGGCAGAGCAAAACATTCCTCCAGAAACCCCCAGTCTTAACATTAACGCCTTGCTAGAGGGAAAAACAACCCTAGGTTGATAATAGTCAGGCCTCCAGGATCCTATAAGTCTTCTGCAACATATGAAAATCCTTTTGAAAACTTCCCTTGTCTATAATTCCCAAAGCAGATAACTCCACAGTGTATAATCAGTCACTCTTCACACTTACAATGCAGCTCTTTCTGCCCAGCTGTCATTACTCCTGCTATAACAAAAACACTTTTTTGCACCGAAAATGTGTCAAGTATTCTTTCTTGGCCATTGGTTCCCAAATCTTACCTACTTCAAACCACACCATTATTATCAGTGTATTGATATTATCAATATTATCAATAGTTAACTATTAATAGTTAGCAAATAGATGTATATTTGAAAATTGCTAAGAGAAACAGTCTAAAAAATTTTCATCACAAGAAAAAAATATAACTGTGTATGGTGATGGATGTTAACTGGACTTACTGTGGTTATCATTCCACAAGATATACAAATATCAAATCATTATGTTGTACAATTGAAACAAATATAATGTTATATGTCAATTATATCCCAGTTAAAAAAAAATCCTGCTGAAAATACCAACAGTTCTGTGGTTGAGAAACCTTTTAAGGCAAAAAAAGGGAGGGAGGAGATGATTTTTCAATTTAATCTTCATTTATGCCATTTCTAGTGCATTTCACATCTTTGTATAATCCAGGTTTCTCTGTGATATCATCATATTTCTACCACATGAAGACCTTCATTTTACAAAGGATTGCAAAAATTCTGTGGACTTCAATATTCCTGTGTCTCAAAGATAAGAATGAATGATGACTTTTCAGTGCACAGATTGAAAGAAGAAGCCTACTGGGCTGTGAGTTCATCCCCTCCCCCTTACCCTCTCTCTTCAGAACACACTCTAAGCCTTCTCAAGCCCTACCATCTCTCAGGTGCAAGAGGAAGCTTTTCTTTTAATGGGATAGTGTCTTGTGCCTGCCTCAGGCTATCCATAAACAATGTTGTTGCAGGACCAGCCCCTGTGATTCTTAGTAAGATTGCAAGACTCCCTCAGCAATAACCAGGAAACTTTGAAAGAGACAAGGTTTGTTACTTACAAACCCTGGAAATTACACAGCCGCCTGGGGCCATACAGTGAGGTCATGGGTGGGGGTGGGCAGGAGCGAGCCTGGGGTCCTGCCTTCATTGAGGCTGAGAGTGGGTGCCCAGGGTTTTGCAGGTTCACTCTTTGTTGGTGAATTTAAAACATGAGGGGAAATTAAGGCACAAGAAGAGAAAAAAGGAAGGGGAAGGGAGTCAGTTATCTAAATCACCTAAATCTCTAAAACAAGCAGAATAATCAGAGTGGGGCACCCTGGCTTTTTATCTAGTCCTTTGGCTGGCAATGTGTTTATTCAAGATAGACTTTGAAGTGGGCGCCTCAGCCATCAGGCTTCACTAGGGCAATCACATTACAAAAAAGGAAAACCAACTGCCAGGCTTTATATTACAGATAGTTTTAGAGAAATACCCCAGTAAGAATAATTTGTAATCAATTCTATTATTGTAAGCACAATTTTATAAAATAATTCTTTGAAGTATTTTCTTAAAACTCCCAAACTTTGTACACATGCAGATTACTTTTCCCTAATATTGTCAGTTATTAGAACATTAGGGTGCTACTTGTGTTATCTCTTGTATTTTTAAATTCTGGTTGAATCTCAATTTAAAACATTCTAGGCAAAATGCTTTAAATACATGTGTTGACATCTGGTTTAAAAAATGTAATTGAAAGTAAACAATTAAATTTAAAATTGTATTTAAGAGTCTTTTTCAATTGCTTTATTGACTAAAGATAAGTAAATTTTTCTGTATGATGAATGTTCATGATAAGTACATTAGGATTGGAGAGTTCCTGGAAAGAGAACCAATCGCCACTGGACATGAAGAACATCTTCTCTCTCCAGGCAGTCAGTTCTGTAACCTGATAAATTAACAGCTTCAGTTCAATGAGCAGGCATTTTTGACTATATGCTATAATCCTAGCACACAGTCCTCATCAAAGAACCTATTTGGTTTAGCTGAAGAGTTCCCTTGTGCTACAGCGAAAGATCTGGACGTGGAGGCAATTTTTGAGGTTTTTCAGCAGTTGAAGAGAGAAAGCAGCTAGTTCATACATACAGGAATTGTTGGTGGCAAAGAATAGGTGGGAGTGATATCAAATGAAAAACAGGATAATTGTCTTTGTAATGCCCATCTGCTTCATTAATGTGGGGCCTAGATAGGGTGTCTCTCGGTCAGATGGGGGCCCCCAAATGTGGGGCAACAAATCCAGTGGAAGCCTGTGGCTTAGGAGGTGAAAGAATTCACCAGAAGCAGAACAAAGGAGTTAGAAGTTTATTGAATACACTGCAAGGGAGCAGCTGGCAAGACCACAGAGCAGAGGCTGTCTGCAAGGAGGCAGTGGGTGGGGGCTATGTTTAAAGGGGGAAGATGACTTACAATTCTCCAAGTTTCTGTGCTCTCATCTGGAAACCCTAAAAGGTTTTTTGTGAAAACAAATCATAACATCTAGAGCATGTTGGAATTCGACAGGTCTTAGTTCACATTGCCTTTGAGAAAGTTATGGGGAGAAAGTAAACTTAGTAGGTGAGTGGGTGGAATTCATGTCATATATGGAAGCACTCCAACTCTCACATGCAAATTCATTGATCTATTGTAGCCCAAAGCCAGAGAACATTTGTGGTAAATTGCAAAAATAGTCACAAATTCTTGGCAGCTCGGAGTATTAAGAAGGGCAGTGTTAACTCACCTCTTGAATTGACAGAGCACTGCGATGTGCTTTGACTAATAGAACGCAGTGGAAGTGGTGTTGTGAGTCTAAATTTAGGCTGAGGGAGCCCTGCAGCTTCTCTCTTGCCCTAGGGAGACTTCCAGCACCTTGTGAAGAAGTCTGAGCCCGTCTGCTGGATGATGAGCCCAAATGGAGAGGCCTGGCGGTCTGGGCTGACTCAGTGGATGCCGCACACATGTGAGCACCTGAGAACGGCTGAGCTGGCCCAGAACAGAGTGCCCACATGGGCATGGCTCAATCATGAGAAAATACTAAAACATTATCTGAAATCATTACATTTTACATTAGTTTGTTACATAGAAAAAGCTGATACAACATCCTTCAAAAAAAAGTCTATTTCCTGCTACTCTCTGGGTGCTCCTGTGGCCCACAGGCTCTCCAACCCACCCTGCCACAGGGAGAAGGTTGGATGAATGAGGGAAAAGCTATAGGCCATCCCCGGCCCAGCACAATTAATATTGGTCAGTGTAGAGTTGCTATCCTTGGTGAGCATTGCCATGTGCCAGGCACTGGACCACATTCAAACCTTCTAATTTGTACTTACTTATTATTTCATTTCATCATATACTATCACGTAATGGTTTTCATCTCATTTTATAGAAAAGTACACCAAGGCTCATATATTTTGAGTGACTTGCCCAAGGTGATACAGCTGATAAAATCACAAGCACGTTGAATAATTACTTATTTGATTACAAAGCCCGTGCCCTTCTCACTTTTGCTGCTCTGGACTCAGTAATTACTGTGAAGCATCTTGAACATCTGCAAGATGTGAGAGGCGTTGGCCTTTTTAATAAAAACTCACCAATGCATAATAACTGAGATTGTGTCAGGGCAAAAGAGTTGAAGTCAGAACTAAAGAACTTGAAAATACGCAAGTCCTAAGAAAATGTTATAAATGTTAATTAGAACTAACCTACATTCTAAGTAATTTCTTAAAGGGTTTCCAGTGATATCAGTTATAATGACATATTCCATTTATATTGACAATTTTAAGTTAAATCAATGGAGAAAATTGTGCTTTTTGAGAAACTTATTAGAGAAGGTAATATTATTATTTTATTTTTGTTATGTTTTATTTGTTTATTATCTGTCTTCTCTTTAAAACATAAAATCTAAACAGGCAGGGACTTTGACTTTTGTATTTTTTTTAAATGGCAATTTATTGATTTTTATTTTTTTATTTTTTTAAATTTTATTATATTATGTCCATCACAATACAGTACATTATTAGTTTTTGTTGTAGGCTTCCATGATTCATTGTTTGCATATAACACTCAGTGCTCCATGCAACACGTGCCCTCCTTAATACCCATCACCGGGCTAACCCATCCCCCCACCCTCCTCTCCTCTGAAACCCTCAGTTTGTTTCCTGGAGTCCATAATCTCATGGTTCCTCTCCCCCTCTGATTTCCCTCCCTCATTTTTCCCTTCCTTATCCTAATGTCCTCCATGCTATTCCTCATGTTCCACATATGAGTGAAACCATATGATAATTCTCTTTCTCTGCCTGACTTATTCCACTTAGCATAATCCCTTCCAGTTCCATCCATGTCAATGTAAATGGTGGGTATTCATCCTTTCTGATGGTTGAGTAATATTCCATTGTATATATGGACCACATCTTCTCTATCCATTCATCTGTTGAAGGGCATCTTGGCTCCTTCCACAACTGCGTTATTGCAGACATTGCTGCTATGAACACTGGGGTGGATGTGCCTCTTCTTTTCACTACATCTGTATCATTGGGGTAAATATCTAGTACTGTAATTGCTGGGTCATAGGGTGGCTCTATTCTTAACATCTTGAGGAACCTCCATACTGTTTTCCACAGTGGCTGTACCAGCTTGCATGTCTACAAACATGGTAAGAGGGCTCCCCTTTCTCCACATCCTTGCCAACATTTGTTGTTTCCTGCCTTGTCAATTTTTGCCATTCTAACTGGTTTAAAGTGGTATCTCAATGTGGTTTTGATTTGAATTTCCCTGATGGCTAGTGACGTTGAGCATTTTTTCATGTGTCTGTTAGCCATTTGTATGTCTTTTTTGGAGAAGTGTCTGTTCATGTTCTCTGCCCATTTTTTGACTGGGTTATTAGTTTTTTGAGTGTTCAGTTTGAGAAGTCCTTTATAGATCTTGGATATCAGCCCTTTATCTGTAGTGTCATTTGCAAATATCTTCTCCCTTTCTGTGGGTTGCCTCTTAGTTTTGTTGACTGTTTCCTTTGCTGTGCAGAAGCTTTTTGTCTTGATGAAGTCCCACAAGTTCATTTTTTCTTTTGTTTCTATTGCCTTTGGAGATGTATCATGAGAAAAGGTGCTGTGGCCGATGTCAAAGAAGTTGCTGCCTATGTTCTCCTCTAGGATTTTGATGGATTCCTGCCTCACATCAAGGTCTTTCATCCATTTGGAGTTTGTCTTTGTGTACGGTGTGAGAGAGTGGTCAAGTTTCATTCTTTTGCATGTAGCTGTCCAGTTTTCCCAGCACCATTTACTGAAGAGACTGTCTTTTTTCCACTGGATGCTTTTTCCTGCTTTGTCAAAGATTAGTTGCCCAAAGAGCCAAGGGTCCATTTCTGGATTCTCTATTCTGTTCCAATGTTAATTCTTCCGATCCATGAGCATGGAATATTTTTCCATCTTTTTGTGTCTTCTTCAATGTCTTTCAAGAGTGAATGCATTAGCCATCAGAGAAATTCAGATCAAAGCCACACTAAGGTACCACCTTATGCCAGTTAGAATGGCAAAAATTGACAAGGCAGGAAACAGCAAATGTTGGAGAGGATGTGGAGAAAGGGGATCCCTCTTACACTGTTGGTGGGAATGCAAGTTGGTACAACCACTTTGGAAGACAGTGTGGAGGTCCCTTAAAAAGTTAAAAATTGAGCAACCCTATGATCCAAAATGTTGGAGAGGATGTGGAGAAAGGGGATCCCTCTTACACTGTTGGTGGGAATGCAAGTTGGTACAACCACTTTGGAAGACAGTGTGGAGGTCCCTTAAAAAGTTAAAAATTGAGCAACCCTATGATCCAGCCATTGTACTACTGGGTATTTACCCCAAAAATACAGACGTAGTGAAGAGAAGGGCCATATGCACCCCAATGTTCATGGCAGCATTGTCCACAATAGCTAAATCGTGGAAGGAGCCGAGATGCCCTTCAACAGATGACTGGATTAAGAAGATGTGGTCCATATATACAATGGAATATTACTCAGCTATCAGAAAGAACGATTTCTCAACATTTGCTGCAACATGGATGGCACTGGAGGAGATAATGCGAAGCAAAATAAGTCAAGCAGAGAAAGACAATTATCAAATGGTTTCACTCATTTATGGAACATAAGAAGTAGGAAGATCGGTAGGAGAAGAAAGGGAAGAAGAAAGGGGGCGTAAACAGAAGGGAGAATGAACCATGAGAGACTATGCACTGTGGGAAACAAACTGAGGGCTTCAGAGGGGATGGAGGTGGGGGAATGGGATAGGCCGGTGATGGGTAGTAAGGAGGGCATGTATTGCATGATGCACTGGGTGTTAAACACAAGTAATGAATCATGGAACTTTACATCAAAAACTAGGGGTGTACTGTATGGTGACTAACATAATATAATAAAAAAATATTATTATAAAAAAAATCTTAAGTAATTTCTGCATGGAAATATCAAAGGTTCAAACAGCCAAAGTAAAACCAATGAATCACTAACGTAGCAATTAGTAAAAATTTATTGTGCACAGGCTAAAAAGACAGATTGCAAACCAGAAACATTTAAACCAGAAGGCAGAAGGAGGCTCAGGGGTATCTTGTTATAAATTAGCTTATGTTATGAGAAAGCAGTGACTGCTTATTCTTCACAGGGATTGGCCACAATATTACAATTTTCAGTGATTACCCCATATCAACCATGGGAAACAGTTCAAGTTCCTTTGTCATTTCCAAAGGCACAAGAAGGAAATGATCCAGTTCAATTAGCCTTGCAAAATAAGCTGAATTAAGCTTTGTTTATATGATTAAACTGGTTTTGTCTGCTTAGGGAATTATCGAGGCTGGACTCCATTTGTTTATGATTTTAGCAGTACAAAGCAGGTAAGTCTGGATCCAGGGAAAGCGTAGAAGCATGTTATTTCCTGCACAGAAAGAAGGATGCTGCGCGGTAAATGAAACATGCCTCACTGGCACCTCAAAATCCCTCTTGATCCATAATGGCACAGACTTGAAAGACTAAATCCACCCATAGGGTCAAATATCTATCCTAATTCCATTAGGACCCTGTATTCCACACAGGAATCCACACAGGAAACCCCCAAACCCTACAAAGACTTGTCACATTTCAGCTCTGCACTCACAGCTGCGTGACCTGAGCAAATTCCT
Source organism: Ailuropoda melanoleuca (assembly GCF_002007445.2). Taxonomy (NCBI): domain Eukaryota; kingdom Metazoa; phylum Chordata; class Mammalia; order Carnivora; family Ursidae; genus Ailuropoda; species Ailuropoda melanoleuca. The sequence continues at coordinate 5,584 of NW_023254101.1, read as the reverse complement.
TCACCTTTCTGAAGCTCAGTATCCTCCTTGAAAAGCAGGGATGGCATCAGTGTGCTGAAGTTACAGCGGGAGCCCTAGGGGTTTTTCATTCCACGTGCGGCATATGTATGTTCCTCACAGCACCCTGACGAGGTGCCATTAATGCCTCCAGCCAAGGACCATCAGGAGCACACCCGTGAATGAACAAGTTGGTTTTATTGTTCGTTGCGGTGAGAGAGAAAATCCCCATTGAGAATCACGGGGCATCTCAGTGGGAGGGTGTTGGAACCGAAGAGGCAGAGCCAGTTGGAAATATCCAGTAAGAGAATTCTTGCAAGGAGGTAGTTTACACAATTGCGAGGTGCACCAGGCACATCGGATCCACAGGGCTGGCCGTTGTCAGGAAAGGCAGCCTGCGGCTCCCAGCACAGGCGGGTGCTACAGCCCACAGTGGAATCTCTTCTCCCTCAGGGAAGCTGCATCTCTGCTCTTTTCTTTTCTTTTTTTTAAAGTTGTCTCCATACTCAGCATGGAGTCTAATCAGGGCTTGAATTCAGGACCCTGAGATTAAGACCTGAGCTGAGGTCAAGAGCCAGACGCTTAACCCACTGAGCCACCCAGGTGCCCACAGCTCTGCTCTGAAGACTTTACAGCTAGTTGGTTCTGACTCATCCAGATTATCTATGAGGACCTCTCTTGCTTAAACTCTACATGATTATACACTTGGTTTTAGACTTTAATCACATCTCCAAAATATTTTCAGAGCAATGCCCACATTAATGTTTGATTGAATAACAGGACTAGAGCCTAGCCAACACATAAAACTGACAATTTAACTACTATGGGGTTTGGTCTTATGTTAGGTGTTTTTAAGGAGGATTTAAGAAAGAGGGAGTCCACTCTTCATTGGATTGTCAGGAAGCAGACGATGGGAGGGAGGAATTCTACCATTGGGCATCTTAATAAATCTTACCTCAAAGGAAGGAAGACTAGACTTAGGCTAAAGCTCTAACTGGTAAGGAAGCAGAAGGCAATCATATCATCTAGGAAAGAAGGATGCTCGGTCATTTTTGTGGCTTGGACAATGTTTGTGTTTTGTCTGTGTTCAGAAATGATTACTGAGTGGCCTTGTTTTCTGTGTTGATCCATTATGGTCACTGAGTGGCTGTTTGATACTGCTGTTCTATGACATGGTTTATGTTCACCAGGAAAACACCAGAACCTGGGTGAGATGCAGACCAGCTCCTGGCAACACCAAGGCCTGCTTAATAGTACCAGGCAGCTCCCAGATGCCAGGGCATTTCCTGTCTCACTCTTCCTACAGTCTCTGTCATCTATGACAGTGTGCCAAGAAACACAAAGCCATCTATCAGGGACAGAGTGATTGACTTTAAGTGGAACCCCCCATTAACTTGTTGTGGCTTCCATAGCACACAGAAAATCGATTCTTCTGGGGGGAAAAAAATCTCCCTCTAATGACTGCCTTTGACGTTAGCTCAAGTCCTAGTCCTTCACAAATATCTGAAATATGTAGCAGGATAAAGAGTATAAAAAGATCTAGGAGGTTCTGGGAAGGAAACCAATTTCTAAGTCATAGCAATTCCTTCCCCTCATTGTGCCCTCAACATTTGACCTACATTTGTCATTGTACAAAAAATTTAAAACCTAAAAATTATAGAGTGAGGTAGCCCAACATGTCTTTAATGTGATCAGTGCCCCGAAATTGCCATTAAATGTAGATAGATGCACTAAAACACAGAGCACGAGGAATACTCCAGGCAGGAAAAAATTGAGGTAAAAAATCATGCAATTACTATAGGCAGCATTCATGACGTTATGACTTCTTTTATTGTCCCAAGTGCAAATACTGGAGCTTTTAAAAACATGACAAGAACTTAACTAAATTGGGTTTACATAAGTAGAAAGGCAAAGGTATTCCTTGCCTACCTCCAGCAGAAATACTCTAGGCAGGTAAATCAAAATTTGGAAAATTTTACATGCAGTATGAAAGCCAAAAAGAAAGACAATTAACCCACATTCAGAGGCCAGGAAAGGGGAAATAGTTAGAGATTGCCAGGGAGGGGAATCAATTTATGGGAGAATTTTTGGAGATTGTAACGCAGAAAATCCTGAAGTACACCATATTAGTATTTACACATGAAGCTATTCAGAAATTTCCACCCCTCTTGCCACCAGCAAGCATATACACCCATAAGAAGATTCTGATTTAATATCCTCCCTCCTTTCCTAGATAATTCCCCCAGATCTATTTGAATGGAAGCTACATCAGAACAAGGGGATTTCCCAAACCTTTCCAGGCTTCTTAGTACAAACTCTTCAACTGGCAACTGAGGTGTCATCATAGGGGATTTTTCTGATTGGCCAGAACCTGACCTGGCAGGGTTTGGTTTGGGTGTCTTTAGATTCCCTTCTCAGTTGGGTTCTCACCGCTGCTCTGCAACTCAGGACAGCAACTGTGGAGACCACATTGAGAAAAGGATGACCCTGAACAGAGTTCTGATTCTGGGGACTCTTGCCCTGACCACCATGATGAGCCCCAGTGGCAGTGAAGACATTGTGGGTGAGTGCACAGCTGAGGGATGTGGGGACTATATTTGAGAAAAGGAATTGGAAGGGGAGAAAAAGTAGAGAGATTGTCATAGAAATAGCAGAGACTCCTCAAAGGTGTTCTCAATATTAAGCAGATCTAAAAATTATGGTCATTTTTCCTTCAGGAAATAGTGACCCAACCCACTTTCTTTGCTTCCTGTGCTGTTGCAGAGTTCATCAAGGACATTAATTGTTTCTAGTATCAGATCCAGTAAATATAGCCTAGAAGGCTCCATGGCATTTATTCATGATTGCCTCAAAGATTAAGGACGTTTCCATGAGTGGATGTTTTGTTACTAAAAATTCATAAACTCTTGGTCCCAAATGTCTCTGAACAACATGTTGGGGTAAAGAGTTCCATGAATTATGTATACTATGTGGATATAAAGAAGTGTGCCCTCTTCTTTGTCTCAGATTTGCACACATTTTCATGCTGGAAACTGGCACGGGAGGAGTGGGTAAACAAGCCCAGCTGAATACCTATAGACAGGTCATTCTACCAGATGACCCCATGTATGTCACTTCACAAAAAATCAAATAAAATACGTATTTAGAAATGCTTTTCCAATAATGAAGACATAGAAATGTCAATGATCATTCTTGTTTCTTAATTGTTACTATTACAGGTGTGGCTCAATATTTTTTTTAAATTTTAATCCCAGGATAGTTAACATACAGTGTTATTTTAGTTTACGGTGTACAATATAGTGATTCAACAATTCTATACCTTACTCAGTGCTCATCTAGATAAATGTACTCTTAATCCCTTTCACCTGTTTTAACTGCCCTCCCCCCGTAACCATCAGATTGTTCCCCAAAGTTAAGAGTCTGCTTTTTTATTTATCTTTTTATTTGTTCATTTGTTTTGTTTCTTAAATTCCACATATAAACGAAATCTTATGGTATTTGTCTTTCTCTGATTATTTCACTTAGCATTACACTCTCTAGTTCCTACTATATTGTTGCAAATGGAAGATTTCAATCTTTTTATAGCTGAACAATATTCCATTGTATGTATATATACCATATCTTCTTTATCCATTCATCTATCAATGGACAGTTGGGCTGCTTCCATAATTTTTTTTTCTTTAACAAACTAGAGAACATCTTTATTTTTATTTTAAAATTGAAAGTTTTATGATGAAAAACTAGGTTAATTAAATTATATTATTCTCAAATTGTCAACTCAAATGACCTTTCGTTCTATCTAATGGAGATCCTTAAAAGGAAAAGGGGGCAAGCACATATTAATTGTTTAATCCCCCCAGCCCCTCTACCTTTATTGCCTACCTCTCTGCACCCTCTCTTCAGGCATTCCTTTGTCATCCTTTCCTTCCAGGATCTATCCCTGGTCCTTTTTATTGTTGTTTTATTGCCATGAAGAGTGGGTTTATAAAAACTAAAGTAGAAAAACCAAATAGTTAAGAGGGGATGTGAAATGGAGCTTACTCTAATTTTCACCAACTTTGTTAACCATGACTGCTCCCATACTAATTTCATTTGGCGGTGGAAATTTCTCTTGTTTCTCCGGAGAACGTCCAGCTCCTTTCTTCAGCACCAGATCACCCTGGTCAGGCTCATCTAATCCATTAGGTACAAAAAGAACAGTACCAAGGGCTTGTGATGCTCATAGGGCACCATGAAAATGCTTTAATTTCTTTTAAACTTAGAAGAAAAAAATGAACTTTTAGGGTAGAAGAAACCATTTTAATTTTTAATACAACCTGGATTATATTTGTCTTTGTACCAATGCAGTCACAATTATGATTTTTAATATTTTTATGAAAAAAGGGATCCATGAAAGGAATAGTGCTTAGGCACACAAGTCATAATACAGCCTTGGTCACTGCTACTTCTGACCTTTATATGGTTCTGACGCTTTTGTGTCTCTCAGCTTCCACTGCCCCTATTTCTACAATCCTTAAGAACAACAAATGACATTCAATACACACTTTTGAGCACACAGTGAGATAAATTTTGAGGATTCAAAGATGAAAGGACATGTTATCTGTTCTCTGGTGCAGGAGCAGGCTGAAAATATAAAAGTGAATTGCTTCCAGTTGGCCCAGCAGTGTGATGTTCATCAACAGTTGGCAACCCAGGACAAGTCCCAGATAAAAACAATAATTGCATATATTCATGTTTGAGAAAGGAGTCAGGGATAAAGGGTAGAGGTTATACAGGCTTTGTTGAGGGCCTTTTAAGTAGTCAACCAAGGGGGTCATACTGGGCAGGGAAGAGAGTCGGTTGAGGTATAGATAAATTTGGAGAACAAGACACTGGGATGGAGGTGCTGGAGGTTTTAATGTGGTCAAAAACATGTTCAATGAGAGAACTTAGCTAAAATGTTGGTAACTAAGCAGGAACTTCAAGAAGGAATTGGAGATGTCTGGAAATCTATAAAGATAACTTTGTTTCAAGGAGAAAGACCCCTGCGAAGACCAAGGAACATGAAAGAATAATATACTTTGGTTTGAATGGCAGATGGGGTATTTGCAGGGGAGGTGGGACCAGCGGACAGCTGCTGTTCCCTTGCAGGACTCACCACAGTGTACTGTCTTTGTTCCTGTACTCACTTGACTCTCCTGCCATGTAATAAGCTCCTTGATGACAGGAAACACCATGATTGGTGTTTCACTCCCTGCTCCTCATGATGTCTGACATCTTGCTGATGTTCAGTAAATGAGGAAGAACATAAAGAGGAAATGATAAAAAGCTCACATATGTCTTCACAAAATTGTCCAGTTAGCCTCACTAGGTGGAGTCCTACTGCTGCCATTCTACTTCCAGGCCCTTCACAAGTACATTGTCCATTTGAGGAAAAGGGCCATAGTTTACCCGGAATTCTAAACAGATAGATATGTTGAGTCAGAATAAGGAGAGAGGTTTAGTAACCTCCTTGAAGGAAAAAAAAAGAGGGGGCTGTGTTAGGGAGTGACAAAAATCTAAAATCTAATGAAGCTTCCACTTTGTATTTCTGATGAAATCAAGGGCT
>NW_023254100.1:0-9191 GCF_002007445.2 Ailuropoda melanoleuca | reverse complement strand
AACATTTTGCTTTCTCTCTGTTTCATTTCAGAAGGGATTATGGAAGTAGTGGAAGAAAGAACATGATAACATTTAGCTACATCACCCCTGTGTCATTGAAGTACATTGATGAGTTTTACCACCTCTTCACTTGCGTTGCCTGCCATGCCGTCTGTGAGGTATGTANTCTTCACTTGCGTTGCCTGCCATGCCGTCTGTGAGGTATGTACCGTATGCATGTGTGTTCATGGTACTGAGCAAGACCCATTCTCAGACACTTGTCTGTTATGTTGCATAAGTGTGTAGTATTTATACATTTAGTAGAGGCCTTTTAACTTACGAGAATTATTTTTACCTCTTTGCTGTCTCCGGAGTCAGTATACTTTTTCAATGTGTTGCTTTCTGCAGAGGCACCCCCGCACACCCCAGATACCACAAATACACACACCCTCTAAGATTCCTCAACGTGTCTAGGATTATGCCTTTTCACCTTTTAGATTTTGCCACAGCCCCTGTTCCTTCTCTCTAGCCATCAAAAATGTCATAGAATTATGGAGTTTTGAGGTTGGAAGTGATCAATACCATCACTAGCACAGTGCCTGCTAGGCATTCAAAAATGTTTGTGGAATGAATTTTGAATGAGATACACTCTCTCAAGGAGAGAAGGAGTCTCTTCTACGGTCAGACAGTCATTCAGTCTTTGCTTGTTTGTGGAAACGAGGGAGTCATTATTACCCCCAGAGAAAGCCTGTCTTTCCTGAGCTCTGAAAGTCAGCATACAGATTCGATTTAGGCTGTTCTGGAGAAGAAATGGCAGAGTACAGCTGAAGCATGAGAGTTCTGCTCCCCTGGGCTTCCCGATCCAGTGTCACTCTCTGAGACATAACTCACCAGGACCGCATCCTTGGAATATCTGAGGGAGGTGCTTTTGAGTCTTTCTCTGGACACAGAGAAGAGGACACTATTTGGTTCTTACCTTAAAGCATCCTCACATTTAAAATCCTCAGAGAAGGGGCACCTGGGGGACTCAGTGGGTTAAGCATCCGACTCTTGATCTCAGCTCAATTCTTGATCTCAGGGTTGTGAGATTGAGCCCCACATCAGGCTCTGCCCTGGCCTGGAGTCTGCTTAAGATTCTCTCTCTCCCTCCCCCTCTGCCCCTCTGTCCCACCACCCTTAGAAAACAGCAACAACAACTTAAGAGCCTCAGAGAAGTTTTCTTTCTCCTCTTGTCTTGGTTGGCATCTAGGTAGATAATACCAAAATATACTATGAAGAATAAGATCTTTTTTTAAGAAAAGATTTAGTTACTCCTGTGAGAGAGAGAGAGAGAGAGAGAGAGAGAGAGAGAGAGAGATGGGGCTTGATCTCACAACCCTGACATCATGACCTGAGCCAAAACTGAAAATCACACACGTGACCAACTGAGCTACCCAGGTGCCCCAGTAGTTATTGCTTTTTAGAAAACTTAAATGTAATGGAAAACAGAAACAAGTGTTTTTTTTCTTAATATTTCAGTACCATAAAATAGGCATGAAAGAGTAGATATAGGATTTGATTGTATCAGCAAAGTTTTCTTTTTTTCTTTTTATTTTTTTAAAAGATTTTATTTATTTACTTTTTTGACAGAGACAGCCAGCGAGAAAGGGAACACAAGCAGGGGGAGTGGGAGAGGAAGAAGCAGGCTCCTGGTGGAGGAGCCTGATGTGTGGCTCATTCCCAGAATGCCGGTATCATGCCCTGAGCCAAAGGCAGAGGCTTAATGACTGTGCCACCCAGGCGTTCCCAGCAAAGTTTCCTTAAAGGTGGGGGTAACACGGCAGAAACAGTAACCAACCTGCTTGGAGAGAGGAGTACATAGGGGAAAAAGGAGGATTCCCCCCAGAGAAGTTTTCTTAAAGTTGGGGGTAACATGGCAGGAACAGTAACCAACCTGCTTGGAGAGAGGAGTACGTAGGGGAAAAAGGAGGATTCCAGACTGGAAAAATAAACAGGTATTAGTCTGTTTCAGGCTTTGGATGCACANCTGTTGCAGGCTTTGGATGTACATTTAATTTGATAGGAAGAGTGAAATGGTGAAAGACTTTAGTTGGGAGTCATATTTTGGAAGATTAATTTGGTGTTATCTGTGGGTTAGACCGAAATGAAAAAAGTCAGCTAACTAGTGGCTAAGGGTTTTGGCAACTTAACTTATTCTTGTCTGATTCATGTATCTCATCTGAAAGCCAGANTTGTCTGATTCATGTATCTCATCTGCAAGCCAGGAATAGTAATGCCTGTGCTACGGTGCAGTTGTGGTTAATAGAAATGTGTATATAAAATGCTGGGAACAGCTCCTGGTACGTAATGGGTGTATTGTAACAGTCGCTATTAGGTTGCTCTTCTATTTTATATGCCCTGATAATAAATAAGCAATTCATAATGGAATGTAGAATCACTTCAGTGAGTTCCGGTCCTGTAATATTAAAGCTAAATTAGCTTTCATGTCCCCCCCCCCGCCACAAGGCCCTTTGACAATTCATTGGATGGATGCTCTATNGGGAACAGCTCCTGGTACGTAATGGGTGTATTGTAACAGTCGCTATTAGGTTGCTCTTCTATTTTATATGCCCTGATAATAAATAAGCAATTCATAATGGAATGTAGAATCACTTCAGTGAGTTCCGGTCCTGTAATATTAAAGCTAAATTAGCTTTCATGGTCCCCACCGCCTCCGCCACAAGGTCCTTTGACAATTCATCAGATGGATGCTCTAAATCAAACAAGAGAGATTGAATTTGTCTCCTTGGGACTCACTGAGAACTGGGTGCTGGAGGTACTATTTTCTGTAGCATTCTCCATCACATATGTACTGACCCTTTTGGGGAACACTCTCATCATATTTACTATAGTTTTTAGTCTGTGTCTCCATAACCCCTTGTACTTCTTCCTGAGCAATCTGTCCTTTATTGACATCTGCCACTCATCTGTCACTGTGCCCAAGATGCTAGAGGGCTTGCTTTTGGAGAGAAAGATGATTTCCTTTGACAATTGCATCGCACAGCTGTTCTTTCTACATCTGTTTGCTTGTGCTGAGATCNTCCATACCCCCATGTACTTCTTCCTGAGCAATCTGTCCTTTATTGACATCTGCCACTCATCTGTCACTGTGCCCAAGATGCTAGAGGGCTTGCTTTTGGAGAGAAAGATGATTTCCTTTGATAACTACATCACACAGCCGTTCTTTCTACATCTGTTTGCTTGTGCTGAGATCTTTCTGCTGACCATCATGGCTTATGATCTTTATGGAGANTATAATCGTTATGGAGCCATCTGTGCTCTGCTGCACTATCCCAATGTGATGAACATCAGGTCTGTGTACAGCGCGTGTTTGCTCTCTGGTTGGGGGGTACTGTTCACTCTCTGGCGCAGACCTTCCTAACCATTTGTCTACCTTACTGCGGCCCCAACATTATTGATAGCTACTTCTGCGATGTGCCCTCTGTCATCAAGCTGGCGTGCACAGATACGTACCTCACGGGAATGCTCATTGTGTCTAACAGTGGAACGGTTTCCCTCACCTGTTTCCCGGCTTTGGTCACCTCTCACACGGTCATCCTGGTTTCTCTTCGAAAATACTCAGCTGAGGGGGGCTGGAAAGCCCTGTCTACCTGCTCAGCCCACTTCATGGTGGTTGGCTTCTTCTTCAGACCATGTATCTTCCTCTACACTCGGGCAGACACCAGCTTCTCCGTGGACAAGGTGGTGTCCGTCTTCTACACAGCGGTCACCCCTCAACTAAATCCCCTCATTTACACATTGAGGAACGAGGAGGTAAAAAGTGCCATCAAGCATCTCAGACAGAAACAGGTTTTTTTATGAAGTCAGGCACACAATGGATTTGGAGTCACAAGTATAATTATGGGCATATCTTTAACAAGAAAATAGAAGTAAAACAGAGTCAGTAGATCAAATGGCACAGAGCAGAACTTCTTTTTAAAGGGAAGGACTTATTAACTTTTACTTACATAAAGGAAACGATCACGGTGGAACCTAAAGGAAAAAGAATCTGGGGCTTCCTCGAAGGCTCACTCAGTTAAGTGTCTGCCTTCGGTTCAGGTCACGATCCCGGAGTCCCAGGATGGAGCCTGGAGTGCAGCTCCCTGCTCAGACGGGAGTCTGCTTCTCCCTCTGCCCCTCACTCCACTCGTGCTCTCTCACTCTCTCCAATAAATAAATAAAATCTGAAAAAAAAAAGAATCTGGAAAACTTTAAAGAAGTCTTCTGGTTTCACTGGTAAAAGATCACAATTCGGGGCATGGATTGAGTTTCAGGACCAGGTACAATTGCAAGAGAACTTGTTTTCTTGATTTGTGGATTCTGTGGGTTATTGCCTCTGGGAAGCGATATCACACTTAGATTCTATAAATTAAAGTGGTTTTAATTTTGCCTTTCAATGTAGATTCAAGGTGTTTATTTAAGCCGTCAATGATTTACAGTGAATTAAACTGTTACTTTGAACGTGATTCCTCATTTCTGCATCTATTTTGTATTTTTCATAATACTTGGATAAAATCAACGTAGAAATGTAGAAAGAACTTACTGTAAAATAAGGTTTATTGGTGTAGAATTTAGTTCCATAAAATGCAGGCATTTTAATTGGACAGTTTGAGAAATTTTGACAAATGTATATATACACACACATAACCATGTCTCCAGTCAAGATATAGGGCATTTCCATCACCTAGAGAGTTTCTTCAGTCCCTTCACAGCCAATCCCTCTATGTCCTGCCGAGCATGCAAGCATCTGATTTTTGTTGCTATGAATTAGATGTGTCTTTCCTAGAGCTTCATATACATTGAATCATACAGTACGAACTTTTCTGTGCCTGACTTCTTTAGCTCTGCATGCAGTTTCTGAGATTAACCTATGTCTTTTGTGGGTATTAGCAGTTTGTTTCTTCTTATTATTGAATAATATCTCCTGGTATGGGTATGCCACAGTTGTTTATTCAGTCATTTACTGATGGACATTTGGGTGTTTTCAGTTCTTGGCAGTTGTGAATAAAGTAGATATAAATGTTTACTTACAGGTTATTTTGGCCACAGGTCTTCATTTCTCCTGGATAAATACCTAGGAGTAGAATTCTTGGATCATATAGTAAGTGTATATTCAGCTCGTAAGAAACTAGAAGGCTGTTTTTCCAAGTGGTTGTAGGATTTTTTGAAGTTGTTTATCTTTAAATAAACTCTACCCCTGCTGTGGGTCTCGAACTCATGACCCTGAGATGAAGAGTCTCACGCTCCACTGACTGAGCCAGCCAGGTGCCCCCAAAGTGGTTGTATGATTTCACGTTCTCATCAGAAGTAGAAGAGTTTAACATCCAATAACTGTTATTTTCAATATTTAATTTTAGGCCTTCTAGTGAGGCCTAAAATTCCTGTGGTTTACTCTTCATTTCCCTAATTACTGATGATGCTGAGAATCTTTTAATCTGCTTATTATCTTTTCCTATATCTTGTGTTGTGATGTGTCTGTTCAAATATTTTGCTCATTTATTATTATTAGTTTTTTCTTCTTGTCACTTTGTTGTAAGAGTAAACAAAGTATTCTTTATATATTCTGGATACAAGATCTTTGTTGGATATATGTCTTGGTAATATTTTTTCTCATGCTGTGGCTTGCAGTTTTATTTTCTGAATGATATATTTTGAAGAGCGGAAGTTTATATTTGGATTAAGTCTTATTTATCATTCTTTTACTTTTAATATTGATGCCTTTTGTGTCCTAAGAAATCTTCACCTCCCCCGAAGTCTTGAAGATTTTCTCCTAGTTTCTTTTAGAAATTTTACAGTTCAGCTTTAAATTTTAGGTTTGTGATCCATCTTAAGTTTCCTTTCATACATGGTGTGAGATGAGGGTTGAGATTAATTTTTCCCATCTACCTAGATGATCCAGTACCACTTTAAAAGACTTTCTTCCCCCTTGCCTTGTCTTGGCACCATTTTGAAAGTTGGTTGACCCTTGAGAGGATGTGAAAGTATTCTTTTGACCTCTTCACTGTCATCTCTCACCATTCTCTGCCTTAGGGTGTAAGCTGTAACCACACTACCTTTTCTTTGCTTGGACCAAGCCAGGGTCTTTCGAACACTTGCCATTTCCTCTGCCTAGAATGTTCATCACCTGTCTTTTCTCATGCAGGCCTCCTTTTTATCTTTCCGATCTTAGCTTCTATGTCATTTCTCAAAGAGACCCTCTTTGCCTTCCCACTCTGAAGACAGTCTTTTCTGAAACTCTCTATCAACATTCAGTGTGTGTGTGTGTGTGTGTGTGTGTGTGTGTTTTACAGGATTTGTTATGATCTGTAAATAAATGCATTTGTTTATATTTTTGTTTCCTACTTTCACTAGACTATAAACTACATAAAGGAGGGACTATTGTGTCTGTGTGTGTGTGCTTGTGTGTGTGTTATTGTAAGCCTGGTCCTTAGCACATAATAGGTTCTTGGTAAAAATTTGTCAAATGAATGAATAGTAAGATATCCCCATTTCATTGCTCTGATGGCAGATTTTTCCTGGCCGCTTGAGGATATCAGTACCTTCAGTGACTCAAGTCTTCTTTCTACATGACTGAAGTCATAAGCAAACTCACTTGGTCTGAGTCACCAGTGTTTGCTGAGCCATTTAGGCAAGCATCTGAGTGAATTATGTAGTCAAGTGCTGCCCAGCAATCTAAAGGTTCATTTCAACATTAGTAACCACCCTAAGACAACACCCCGGAGAGGCGACATGGTGTGGTGAAAATAGCATGAGTTTGTTTTGATGCACTTGGCTTAATAGCTTGCTTCCAGCATTTTGTAGCTGGGTGACCTTGGGCATGCCCTTGGCTCTCTCGGAGCTTTCGCTCCATCATTGTAAACAAGCATAAAATCTACCTCTCAAGTGGCTGTGGGCATGGAGTAAATACAGAGTGCCTAGAACAATTTCTAGCGTATGGAAGATCCTGAAAATCACAGCTACTGTTATGATTGTCAAATATTGGACCGAAGAGAATTTATAAGTCGTAAAGCCGATAAATGTTAGGGAACTTATTCTTTGCAAGGTGTTTCTTGGATGTGGAGCACCAGGTCTCTTAAGAGCCTAGACATTGTCATTTTTTCACTCTCCCCTCCAACCTCCCCATGAACTTGTTCAAGGCATTCTTCATGTCTTCATTCCTGAGAGTATAGATGATGGGGTTCTGCAGAGGGGTCACTGCGGTGAAGAACACAGACACCACCTTGTCCTCCGGGAGGCTGGTGGATGGATGGGAATAGATGAAGATGCATTGTTCCAGGAAGAGTGGAGATGGTGAGGTGTGCTGCACAGGTGGATAAGGCCTTCCGCCTGCCTTCAGAGATCTGCTGCCTAAGGCTCACCAGGATGACCACATAGGACACCACGAGGACCACAAAACAGACCATTGAGATCAGCCCGCTGTTGGAGACGATGAGGAATTCAATGATGTGGGTGTCCGTGCAGGCCAGTTTGGTCACCTGAGCACATCCCAGAAGAAGCTATCAATCTCATCAGGACCACAGTGGGGCAGCTTGATGGTGAGGGAGGTCAGCTATATGGAGTGGATGGTGCCCCCCGTCCAGAGGGCCACAGCCAGCAGCACACATACTTTCCAGTTCATCACTGTCATGTACCGCAGGGGTTTGCAAATGGCCACGTACCGATCGTAGGCCATGACAGTGAGGAGAAAGATCTCAGTGTAAGCAAAGAGGTGCAGGAAGAATATCTGGGTGACGCAGGCCTCAAAGGAGATGAGCTTCACTTCTGATCACGTATCTCTGAGCATCTTGGGGACAGTGACCGTGGAGTGGCAGACATCAATAAAAGATAGGGTATTGAGGAAGAAATACATAGGGGTATGGAGCCGGCGGTCATAGATAATAGTTATGACAATGAGGATGTTCCCAATCAGTGTCAGGACATAGGAAGTGAGGAACAGGGCAAACACAGTCATCTGCACTTTCTGATTGACAGATAAGCCTCTAAGCCTAATGTATGTCATGGAAGTGGTTTGATTGAGTAGGTCCGCCTCTTCCATTCTCTTTGTTGGACACTCTGCAAAGAATTAGGAAAAAAGAAAAAAAAACACTTCGCATCTGTATCAATCATCTGGTCACTTAATTTCTTCTGTGTTTGCTTTTCCCTCCATCTGGAGTTTATGGTCCAGTATCTTATTTACAAAACCCCATTCAGCATCTTCAATCATGCTGCATACACAGTTGGCAACACACAGACGTTTTTGTAAAAACAGTGCAGAGAACCATGATTCACCAAGAGATATAGGGCACCCTTGGAGAGCGGAGGGCTCATATTTACTCATAAATCTTTAGCAGAGAAGAAACCAGGATTTTTCTACCCCAAGCCAGTAACATGTTCAAAGTTGTACACAGCCTGGCCTTGAGCATCATTTTCTCTATTGCCTATTGGCTGCATTTTTTACTCGTACGAAGGACTTCCACCCCTGGGCGCTCTTCCGTGACACCCTGGGACTGTCATGGCAATGACCTGGTCTGTGTCTGGTAGACACTTTTCCCCAGTCGGCTGAACAATGGCATTGTGGTTGGGGTGTCTTAGAAAGAGTTGAGAGTTTTCCTCATTTCTTTCTTTCCTCCCTTCCCCTCCTCTCTTTGTTTGTTTCTTGTTTTCATTTTATAGATAGAGAAAATGAGGCAGAGAGAGGTAAAGCAATGGGCTTAAGTTCACAGAGAATTGCAGTAATAGCTGTGTCTGGAGCACAGGCCTCTGAGTCCTGGCCCAGGCTCTCTATGCCACCACTCTGACCTGAATCGTTTATGTGATGGTTGGCATAATTAGGCCGCTAAGTGGAATGTGTCTTGGTGAGCTGCCTTTTCCTCTGCTAGGTGCACCCCACCAGCCTGCTTGGGTACCTGTGGGGAGTCTAGTCTCTCTTCTCTCGCTTGTCTTCATGGTCACGGCCTGGATGCACAGTCTTGCAGGGGTGCTGACCCATGCATGCCGGTCTCTTGGTTCCTGAGGTCCGCTCATCCTGTGTGATCTTCTTCCCATCGCTGATCACTACTAGAGCATTCCCTCATTCCTCAAGGGCAGGCTCTCTGCCAGACAAAGGAATCAGCTCCATATTGATTATGAAAAAGGACTAGAGAACTCTTTCTCTTCTGCTTCTAGTTATCTCTTCCTTCTCCAGCATTTCCTAT
>NW_023254099.1:0-4312 GCF_002007445.2 Ailuropoda melanoleuca | reverse complement strand
CCCCCCGCTCAGTTTGAGGGAGAGGCATTACACTGAGTTATAGCAGAAATGGAAACCCTCCACAATAGGCTAACCCACTGGTGTCTTTTCTGTCCCCATCCACATGTGACATCCCTCCTAGTAAGAACAGACTCCTGGGTTCAAGGCCACGGTGTTGGAATCAGATCCGTCATTTATTTCCTTAGGGGATATAAGGCTAAACAAAGAGAAATAAATGGAAGAAAGCTATGTACTCTCAGTGTCATCTTAAAAGTGAGTATCTATAGTGACACAATAGGTGGCTGGCTAGAGCTGGGCCACAGGAGTGGGGAGTGATCAAATGGCCTAAGTTCCTTTTCAGGGTGATTGAAATGTTCAGAAATCCGACTGATGGTTGTATATGCCTATACATGTACCCGAATCCACTGACTTACATACTTAATATGGTTGCATCTTAGTACATTTAAAACATGCCTCAATAAAACTTTTTGAAAATGAGTATCTGCTAGGGTAGAATGCTAAGAAGAAGAGAAACAATGTGGCATCTGGAGGGCGCTCTGCACATTGGATCCATAGTTGGGCAGGTGCACAGCCAAAGGGCCGGTTCTGATAGCCACCTTCCTAGGACGATGCCCAGGACAGTGGCTCAGAGATCACCCATGACAGGCGAGTTTCCCTCCTCTCCCAGCAGGCCTGAGAAGACGATACCGTGCCCTGCTGTTCATGCAATTATATTGACTTAAGTTTTTAATTTTGTTTCTGGCTGCTTTTTGTTTTTTTCTCCTTAGCTACTAAAGCATGAACATTTGTGCTTTGCAGTTGCCTTTTCAGAAGGCAGTAAAGAGGTGCAGTTGATTTCTGTCTTGTGGATTCCGTAGATTATCAACACCCCTCACTGGCTTACCCGAACACAAACCTGAAGTAACACGAGGGATCATGGAAGAGTAATATGTGTCTGCTGTGGACTGAATTGTGTCTCCCCAAAATCCACACGGTAAAGCCCTGACCTCCCCGTCACCCATGTGTCAGTTTCTGGAGATAGGCTCTTCAGGAGGTAATTAAGGTTAAATTAGTTCATGAAGTTTGATCCCGATTTGATGGGAATGTGGCCTGAAAGGAAAAGAGAGCTCTTTCAGTCACCCCACTCTGTGTGAGGACACAGAAGGAAAGTCTGAAGGAATCAAGCAAAGGGCTCTCATTCGGAGTCAAATCAACCAGCATCTTTTTCTCCACAACTGGGAAAAATAATTTTTTAAAAAAATTTTCAAGCCACCCAGTCTGTGGTATTTTGTTATGGTCACCCCAGCTGACTAATACAGTGTCCTTCCAGAAAAAGAACAATGCCCATGTGTTGAGGGTGTTAATTTCTCCATAATAACAGATGTTCTGAAATATCCAAACCATTCTGCAATTGTTNCAAACCATTTTGCAATTGTTTTAGAAGTAAGGACTGGGTCGTTTTTTGTTTTGTTTTGTTTTTTGTTTTTTTTCTGTGTTGTGATTTCCCCCCCCCCTTGGGCTTTTCTTATCTGTATAACAATAGCAGGATGGATTGCTCATAGCACAATGCATACATTTCATGTAATTTTCAGTAAAGTTTCTTAGAAATATTAGTTAGAGTTCCCTGGCCAGACGGAGTGTGCGGATTTATCCTGTGCCTCTGTCTCCAATCACAGACTAGATGTGATTTGATTTTGCTTTCTGGATGTTTCTTGAATCTGTTCCTTATTCCCTGTGTCTTTATTTATGTCAACAACCTCTCTCACGTAAGTTATTGTTATGACCTGCAAAATCTCCTTTGGCCATATGTCTGCCTGTCAGTGGCTTTCATTTGCCCAAGGGAAATATAACCTTCCGCTGTCTCTCCTGTTCCGTCCCTTGCTATTATCTTCAGACCCATTTCTACTCATTGCTCTTATGTGTATCCCCAGTATTGCTGTTCAAGCTATAGGACCTAGACACTGCATGCTGTTTCATTTCTAGGTCTTTGATGGGCCTTTTTTTGTTGTTGTTGTTCCTAAAATGTCTTCACTCCTGTACACCCTCATCCATTTTTCTGGATGGCTTAAATAATAATATGGCCAGGGTGAACTTACATAATTTATAATTTATTATAGACTTTTAAAACTGGGATATGTTAGAGAATAAAAGTAGGCATTTGCTAATTCTTTAGGACCCCAGGTGTAAACTGAAATTATCATGGGTCAATAGGATGAATCAGTATCTTATTTCTAGTTAAAACTCTACAGTCTTTCTCCTTTAGGAATCCATCAGTAACATGCTATAATTTGCTTTGTGTTTCCATGTGATGCTGTTCATGCCTTTAGTATAATGTATTAAAACTATCTTGTTACATTCTGAGTCCTTCTGATTTGAAAGTGGAAAGGTGGGAGGAATTGGGTCTTTTTCATTTTGGGGGAGCTAGCTCTTAGGCCAAGATCCTAGAGGTCAGAGAGCCATAAAGAAGTAAACCCCATATATGATGCTGCTTTTCCTGTTAAAAACTAACCAAAACAAAAAACCTCATGGTAATTTCAAGCAGCAGCTGAGCATTGGACGCTCTGCAGAACCCTGGCGTGCTTCCTAGTCTGAGGAGACTGGAAGTAATGTTCAGGGTCCCCAACACTGAAGCCCTAGNAAAAAAAAAAAAAAAAAGGAAGACACCTGATCAAATGAAAAGTGATCTACCTCTAGGCTAACTGATTGCCAGGACCAAAATTCAGTCCGCGCATACGAAAATATCCTCTAGAGCCTCAAATTATCTCTTTAATTTTTTGTAAACAATGCCCAGCATATAATAAAGAATAATGGGGCACACCAGAGGACTAGATAAATTGAACAAAAATGAGATGAAGAAACCAAGTCATCCGAATATTGCAGTTTTTAGACAGTGGACTTGAAAATATCTCTGAAAATATTCAAGAAATTATGTACTAAAATAAAGGATAATTGCAGTGAATGGAAAAAAGTTTAAAAAAATAACCGAAGTCAAATTGTAGACCTGTGGGTTTAACAACAGATTCGACATAGATCAAGAGAACACTCGGTCTGTAGATCTATTTCTAGTTTTTGGTTTTTTTTTTAATTTTCTTAAAGCAAGTTGGAAGAAATTATTAATACTAAGGCATGAAGAGAGAAAAAGTTGAAAATATGGAAAACATAGATACATGGAAAACAGTGAATTAACCTAATACGCATGTAATCAAAACCTGAGGAGAAAGGAAATGGTTTATTAAAAAATAATAAAAGTTTGAGAATTAGACAAAATGGATCAAACACATCAAGTCAAAGATTCAAAAAGCCTCACAAAAGCAATGTAGGGAAAAAAAAATAAACCAAACCTAGGCATACCGTAATGAAATGCTAAAAATTGAAGACAAGGAGGGAGTCTTAGAGGTGTTCACAAAGGACTTCTGGTTTGAGCCATAAATGAGTACCTTGAATCACACCAATGCTTTTCCCAAGCACAACTACAGCAGCTAGACAAAATACATTCTGGAGAAGTTCAAAGCCATTGGAATGCAACTAATGTAGGACTTAAGGTGCTGCAACACCTGATTGAAGGGATGTGCATAGAGACTTACTTCAAAGTCACACTGACTTTTTCCTCAAGGGCATTTGCCAGGTCATAGCAATGGGGAACTCTCGTGTCTGAGTGGGGGACAGTAGTCTCACTGGCTTGAGAAGACAGAGGGTATAACTTGGGGCTGCTGAGATTGTTAGGATGTGAAGGTCAAAATCCTAGAGAGAGAAAAGCTGTAGAGAAAGGAGTTCCAAATTTTATGTCCAAGTCCTTAACTGATGTGTGAGTTGCACGTGTACAGTGTACAATCCTAAACACCATGCTGAAAGCAGCAGAAATTTGAGTGGTTGTGACTGATAGAGAAATAAAAATCGGAGTTCAGAACATCCCAAAGTGGATGGACTCTGGTAACTACCCAAACTTTTAGTTGACACTTAAGAAAAGGCCACTTTAGGAGTAAGGGTCGTACCAAAAAATGGGAAACCTGTAATATAGACCAGCCCTAAGAAAACATCATATAAACCTCTCACAGGGTCAAGGTGGTATGCCTATATTCTCTCTGCCTGCCAAAGAAACTTTTGTCTCTCTTTGGATGAAGAGGCCATCATTCAGAACTTCTGTGAATAATTTAAAAATTGGGGCATAGTAAATAACATGAGCGAATAACTGAAAACCAAGGGGGAAAAAATGACAGTAGAAACTGGCCCCCAAATGATTCAGATAATAATACAGTTACCAGACAGCATTGTTAAAATAATTATGAATATTTGGGAAAAATGCAGGAAATTGGAGAATTTCTCCAATCTATAT
>NW_023254098.1:428-6789 GCF_002007445.2 Ailuropoda melanoleuca | reverse complement strand
TACACCTATAGTTCCTTTCTCCCAAATAATAATCTAGAGAATATGAGGGGTTTTTTAATTGGATTTAATGTGGTTCCCTAATCCTCCCTCTGTATTTCTCTCTCTGCCTCTTTCTCTCTCTGTCTCATTTTACCAGATATTATCTTTGGGTTGGAAAATTTTNGGAGTTTCTGTTATACTTACACCTATAGTTCCTTTCTCCCAAATAATAATCTAGAGAATATGAGGGGTTTTTTAATTGGATTTAATGTGGTTCCCTAATCCTCCCTCTGTATTTCTCTCTCTGCCTCTTTCTCTCTCTGTCTCATTTTACCAGATATTATCTTTGGGTTGGAAAATTTTAATTAATTATTAAATGGATAAGTTAATTTTGGAGGGTTAAGATAAATGCAAGAAGTCAGAATCTGAGATTGGATGCCAACCAACTTAAATGAATCTTTTTTAATATGATGTACACAGACCAACTTTAGAAGAATAACATTCTACTTAATCAAATGAGAAAGACTGTTTTTGGTTTCTAAATTAGGTTGGAAGTTTCAGTACACTTAAAAATTAAGTCGTTTTTAGTGATCAAGAATAACAGCGACAGAGACCCCCTGCTCACCAATAACCCATGCTTACAAATAACACTGAGGGAGTTTCAGTTCTAAGCCTTGGTCTGCATGTGAAAATACCATTTTGCTTGCCAGTAAGGAATACCTGAGCAGCTGTCAAGCTATACAGAGAAATACTTTTCCCTGTGTTGCTCTAAAGAGTTTAAAACTTTAAAACTTGTTGAGACTCCTATCATCCTCAGTCCTCTTGCCTTGAAAAAGCCCTCTCCGTGTAACCATAGGTAAGCATCAGGAATAAGATTTCCCATACAGATAGCGCTATAAATGGTAGTTAAAGATAAGTGCCTGACACCGTTTTACAAACTATATACAGGGATCCTCAAGGCACACAGATGAAACTATTGGTAAAAATTATCAGAGAATTCTTAAGAGAGGTAAATCATGAGACAAGATCCAAAGAAGTTCCTCAGAATAAAATTGGCTTTTTTGAAGAATTGCCAATTACTAGCTATCTTCCATCTTTGCTAGGAACACCTCTTTTCTACCTGGATAGTGGAAGCTGATAATTTAAGTTTGAGCACCCCTACCAATGGGATTACTTTAAGTAAATCTATTTATTCTTTCTGAATCTCAGTTTTCTCATTTGTAAAAGATGGGTGATATAGTTATTTTACTTCATAAAGCTGTTACAGAAATAAAATGTGATCATTTGTGTAACTTTTTTTGTATTTATGAGGTGGCTTACTTTGTAATTTGAATCTGTAAAGTAGGATCTTTCTAGTAAGTAGAAGTTTTAATTTGATCTGTTTGTCTATTATATAAAAATTATATAGAAAAAAATAGAAAATATTAAAACTTATCCATAATTTTATTCCTGAGATAATAAACTATAGTATCTGTCCATTTCCATTGGAGACATATTATTAATAGTAGTGATACTGGTAGTAAACATTTACTAAGCAATTTACTATGTGCAGGGTTGTATGCTAAACTATTAGGATATGTCCCCTCGTTCTATACTCATAGCAACATTGGAATTTCTATCTCCATTTTAAAGAGCACCAAATTTTTAAGAGGTTAGGTAAATCATCAAATATAACACAGTCAGGGAAGAGGTTGGTATTTGATTTGAGCCATCCTAAGTCCAAAACCCATACAATATGTATCCCCTTAAATAAATGAAAAAGGATAGAAAGATAAGTAAACAGATAATAACGATAAATAGATGATGGATAGATGACTGATAGATAGATAGATAGATAGATAGATAGATAGATAGATAGATGATAGAAAAGTGGATGGATAAACTTCTCATGAAAAAAGAATTGCATTAAAAAAAATCAAATGCTCTCTTATGGTGCAAAGTTCTTTGAATATAGAATATGCTTCATTAAAATCTTTGAACATTCTGACACTCTACCAGCAAAGCTAAATTGTGCTCGGTAATAACCAATTGACAGAGTAATAAGGGTGAAAAAAACATTTAGGTAATCATAGAAAACACGTATATTGAAGTTACTGTGTGTTAANATCATCATCCCTACAAAGATTCCTTCAGAAATGTGAAAACTGAAGCGCAGAGAAGGTGCATAACCTGCCCAAGTTCACAGAGTGAAGTAATTGGCAGAGCTGGTATCTGAACCTAGGCCATGGAACTTCAAAGTTTATTTTCTTAATTAATTTGCATACTGCTGGGGCTGTGGGCAACAAAGTGAGCATATCTTTTTTCTCATTTGAAAGTCTTAAACTTTCTATAATAGTCAAAACCCTCCTTTTCTGCTAATCATGAAAAATTTTTTAAAGCTATATCCACTTTTTACAGGCAGAGACTACAGCTGCAACTGGCAAAATCATCACAACATTCAGAGTTTGTGCCCAACTTGGCTTAAACTTAAAATGAGAGTGCAATGAGTGATGTGATACTGATCATTAATCTGACATTATTTCACTGACTGTGGTGACTACCAAATAGATGAGGCCCATACATAAACCAGCAATCACAGTTCCAGAGAGGAGTCAGGCACCCCTCTCCAGAGAGGGTCTTCACTGAGTGGAATTTTGAAAGGTGAGTTAGAGTTAACCTGATGATGAAGAAGACTGCAGGGTGAGGACACAGAGGAGAAGGCAGGTCAGGAAGGATGTTCTAGGCCTATGGATTAGGATATATGAAGAGAAAGGGTATAAATCATCATAGAATTCCCTCTGGGGACTGCCAATGTGTTTGATGCAATTCATCACAGAATCCATGAAGGGAAGTGTCAGGATGTGAGTCTAAAAAGGAAGGAGATCAGGTCATAGTCTCATGAGTAAAGTTTA
The DNA here is from genome assembly GCF_002007445.2 of Ailuropoda melanoleuca. NCBI lineage: Eukaryota > Metazoa > Chordata > Mammalia > Carnivora > Ursidae > Ailuropoda > Ailuropoda melanoleuca. Next base: position 3,919 of record NW_023254098.1, on the reverse strand, counting down.
AGGAGTTGGAATTTTTCATGAATGATTTGGGGGATCATAAAGAATGATCACTGCTGCAGCAGGAGGGCAGTGGAAATGGAGAAGGTGGTGGAGAGTAGAGGTTACAAAGACGCTTGAAACCCAGCTTTCCTAGATTCAAATTCAAGCCCCTCTATTAGCTCACACTGTGACTTCAGGGAAGTTACTTAACTTCCTTTTGCCTCTGTTTTCTCAAGAGTTAAAAGTAAGAATAGTACTGCTGTACAGGTTAGATACATGGCGCACTGTAAGTGAATATTTAATTATCATCATCCATCTCAGTGACTGGAGAACATGCTGAATTCAAGGAGGGAGAAAACCATGGGTAAGAGTCATCTTAGGATGCTAAACTCCTTAATATGTTCATCTTCTAATTCCCATTTATATGTATTTCCATATTTAGAAAATGTACCTACTGCTGACACCCACTTTCTCAAATATGTTCTTTGACTAGAGTAGTACCAGAATATAGTCTATATTCTTTTCTTTAATCAATTAATTAGCATATAGTGTATTATTAGTTTCAGAGATAGAGTTTAGTAACTCACCATTTGCTCCTTATATCATGTGCCCTCCTTAATGTCCATGAAAAAGTTACCCCATTCCCCCACCCACCTCCCCTCCAGCAACTCTCAGTTTTTTTCCTATAGTTAAGAGACTCCTATGATTTGTCTCTCTCTCTGCTCTCATCTTATCTCTCCTTCCCTTCCCCTATGTTCGTCTGTTACATTTCTTAAACTCCACATATGAGTGAAATCATAGATTTGTCTTTCTCTGTCTTTCTCTGTCCATATTCTTGAATGACTTCGTTTCAGAGTTCAAGCAAGGATTCCCAAAGATGTTTGGGCAACTTCTATATTCTTCCTGGATAGTGTCTATCTCAACTTGATCTGGGGTCCTCTTGGGGCTGATAATATTAATCCAAGTCTAAGACCCAAGGTCTTTCTACTATCTTCACTGGGAGAAAGAACATAGGATTTAAAGATAGACCAATAAGGCCTGACTCAACAGCGCTGCCTCTTACAGGCTGTGTGATCTTAACACAATTTTCCTCACTTCTATTAACTTCAAAGTCCTCCCCTGGGAAAGAACAATGCCACCCATGTAAGGATCAGGTTAATGAATGGATATAAAAGCAACAAGTTAACAGTAAATATAAGTCATAACCATTTCAGTGAAAGAATTTCAGAAGCATCAGTATCAAACATCTGAACACTGTGGATGAGGGCCTATATGGGATGGATCATTTCCAGTGGTCTGTCCAGGTTCTTAGGTCATAGTTAATCTCTCAGATAATGCCAAAGAATATATACTAGTTATAACGGTGTTAAAGAAATAAGGTTGCTCCCTTATTTCAGTTCATAAGTCCACCTAAATTATTTCAAATAAAACAAATAGCAAGACTGCAACTCCCTAAAGTCCTCTGGGAAAGAGATTTAGTCTTTAGTTTCTTCTGTGAGTGATTTGCAAGGAAAAGAGATCAAATACTCTGGATCTCTTTCCTACCAGCAAGTTCCATCCCACTGTAAGCTCTGTGCAGTAGTGTCTTTGACGTCAATATCCCTCATAGATACATCATGTCACGTGTACATGCTTTCATATCTCTGGTCACTTGATATCATTTTATTACCTGTCGGTCCTTTGAACTTTTACCTATAGGAACATATAAAGTCCCAATTTATCCTGTTTCTCTAATTGTCCACAACTGAGGCAGTAACTTACTAAGTATTTGTGGAACTAAGAGATAAGGAAGCTGAATAATTAAGTCTTGAAAAAAATCTGCCCATGTGTAAATACAACACAATGTAGACTATTAAAGGTACCATCTATATCATCTTCTATATTTCACACAGCACCAACATTTATTTATCTTTTCAACTGATAAATATTTATGGAACACATTCTCTGTTTCTTGTGCTGTGAACATAAAAGGATAAATAAAACCAAATACCTGACATAAAGCCTTTCATTTTAGATTTATACCTTTAAAAGACCTTCTCAAATCCTCTTAGACTGGACCATAACTTATGTAAAATCCTATACTTGTATAGATGAAAAAAACCTTAGTGATCACTTGACTTTATTCTATTCATCTAACCATTGGTGAAAGCAGTGAAGTGCAGGGAGGAAACAATTATCTAGGCTGCACTGTTAGTGTAAAGCTAGAACTAAATTCCAATTGAAATAATATTGATACACTTTAAATTACAGTAAACTATTTCCTAAATTACTTTACAGAATTATTAGAACAGGTGTTACAAGTGAATGAAGAAATCAAAGATTCATTTTTATCCCGAAATATGATTTTAAATCAATGAGAACTGCCCTCTCTTCTCTACCTGCTTTTTAAGTTGTCCTTACAGATGGGAAACTTACTCTGGCCATCTTCTTGAGTCTGGTCCCACGACATGGATTTGGACAAACTGAGATCTTCTCGGATCAATAAAACTTTCTGAGATGGAAAAGGGATCTATACCTAGATATTCACCCTAAAAGACTGAAATCTGTATACTGATGCTTCTCTTATGTGTGTGTCACATTTAGAAAAAGGATTACACATACAGCCTGAGAAAGGGTCCTACGTTATTTATTTTCTCTCTCTCCTCTCTCTCTCTCAATCTCTCTCCTCTCAGAAGATTTTATGAGCTTATAGCCATGCCATGGGTTCTGATCTTGGTCTGTAAGACTTTATTTCTATATTACTGGACGCCAAGAGAGAGATTCTGCCAGCAATCTTTACGCATCATCACAGCCCTGAGGGAATGGCTAGCCAGGTGATTAGGTAGCATCTGGAGATTATGTTAGGCAGAGAAAATGCAAGTATAATTCTCACTAAGGAACCTCTTGTAAAACTATATTGAAGGCTAATTGGTAAATTACTAGTTAAAAATATGCAGGCCATTTTTACAGCTTTGCACAATCTATTCAAAGTTGGTGCAAGGGAAGGTGGTTGATGCTGAGTATCACTTGCACCACTAGCCCAAGTATATTAGTTTCTAATACTATTAAACTGTTTTCATTTAAAATTTCATTTTAAAATTTGCTAAAGCTCAGATGGGATGGGAGGCAAGATGGTGAAGTGTAGGGGACCTTGTTTCATCTGGTCCCTTGAAGTTAGCTAGATAATTATCAAATCAGTCTGAACACCCATGAATTCAAACTGAGATGTAAGAAAAGAATATCTGGAACTCTACAAGTTGAAAAGAGACCACTTTTTGCAGGTAGGAGGTTCAGAGAAGTGAATCTGAGAGAATATATCAGATCAATGGTGGGGGAGAGGGTAAGGAGGGGGGGCCTCAGTAAGCTGGCTACCAGAAAGTGATATAGCACTAGAGGGCAAAATCAAAACCCTTAGAAATGTGCTCTAGTGAGAGACATCCCTGCCTGAAAGGTGCTCAGGTGGTGAAACAGGGCAGATTTCTAGGTGGGACAGTGTGGTCTCAGGATCCCTGGAGTCACAGAAAGAATGGGGG
>NW_023254098.1:0-251 GCF_002007445.2 Ailuropoda melanoleuca | reverse complement strand
CCGGGGGGGGGGGGGTGGAGCAGAAGCACACATGACCGGGAAACATCTCTCAGTGCGGAGACCCTGTAAAGTACAGTAACCGGGTGACTCTCGGCCTCCCTCCAGGAGGATCGGTGTGGGCACACACTGGAGTAGTCTGCAGAGTCTGGCACACGCAAAAGTGAAGACCACTTATCCCTGATGGTTTACTGAAAATGGGACAATGACCTTTTGGCTCTGGGGCTGGAGATCCAGTTGTGGCCATTTTTATT
>NW_023254097.1:0-1606 GCF_002007445.2 Ailuropoda melanoleuca | reverse complement strand
CTTTGGATGATATTTGGCTTATAGCTATTTCAATCATATTATTATTAACATATAGTTATTTCTTATCTATACAATTTTTTTTTAATTTTATGAGTGTCATTTCCTGTTTAAAATGTTTCTTTTTTAGATTTTGGCAAAGATTTGCACTGTCCTACAGTCTCAAGGTCATTTGAGCCTAATTAATAGCAGAATCAGACAGTATCTTTTCAGGGACATTGCAGCCTCACTTGTGGTGAGAGACAGCTCTAAATAAATTCCACTTCATTCTCCTCATCTGTGAATTGAGGTTCATTGAGTTTCCCTCCAGCTCTAATAGTCTGGGAAATCCATCAGCATCAAGGTCAAGGGAATAATCTGTGTTTTCAACATTACAGGGGTTTGTATTTCAGTTTCTTCACCCCAAATGAGAAATCTGGCTGCCTTGCACATAAGGAAAGGACAAATATCAATAATTAGGCCTTTAGCAAAAGTGGGCTATTCTCTGATAAATGAGCAGCTCTATTTCTCTGCGTCCCTCATAGCAAAATTTGTTTGTTTTTTAACTGGAGTTTATATGTATTGAGAGGATTAGTTTTATTTGCAGTAACTCATTTCCAATTTGATAAGTCAAAATCCAAATGGCAATTCTTAAATTTACTTTACAGATTAATTTACACTTCAAGAATAGCTCCGTCTTAAATAAATATTACTTTAATCAAATAACATTTATTAAACCTTGGCTTTGCGTGAGACTCATGTACTTACATCTGTGTAACTAGGGACCACATAATGGCCAATCACAGAAAATAAAACAAAAGAAAATTCTCCAGTTTAATTTCTTAAGTGTCAGGTTACTCAGTCAAGTAACAACCCCAAATTAAAGATTAACCTTCCTGACTGTCAGTTTTCCAAGAAGCCTCCATAGTTTGGGAAACTATAGTGAATGTTTCCATCAATATGAAGTTACCCATCAATCAATATGAGATATATTCTGTATTTTATTTTATCTTAAGAGAGACTTGCTCAGTCAGATCGACGCTAATATTTTTTCATACTCTTTAACTTGAAATCTATGCATTGTTGACATGCAGAAATCAGAGATGGAAAGCCTCTGTTGAAACTTATTCTCAAACCTGTGCAAAGTGGGGAGAAAATGAGCCCAAGTGGCCAACATAGGACAAAAGTATAAGGATTGTATCTCAGGGGCGCCTGGGTGGCGCAGTCGTTAAGCGTCTGCCTTCGGCTCAGGGCGTGATCCCAGCATTCTGGGATCGAGCTCCACATCAGGCTCCTCTGCTAGGAGCCTGCTTTTTCCTCTCCCACTCCCCCTGCTTGTGTTCCCTCTCTCGCTGGCTGTCTCTGTCAAGTAAATAAATAAAGTCTTTTAAAAAAAAAAAAGGATTGTATCTCAATTCCCAGCTCCAAATGTGAGCTGTTCCCACATCTGACAACACAAGCTCAACACACTGTACCTTAAAGATGAATTTGCAGGTGAGCTGGTATCCTGCTGTAGTGCAAAGTAGGTCAAGTTTCACAGCTCTGCTCCTGACTCCTTGGCTCTGTTTTGTGAAGGCCACAGGCACTGTCTTACAATCTCATTGTTGCAGCCCTTTATATATGGAGTGGA
>NW_023254096.1:5658-9135 GCF_002007445.2 Ailuropoda melanoleuca | reverse complement strand
GGCTAGAAAGTGGCCTCTTACATTGCTCCATCCATCTTCCATCCGTCTCAGTCACACTACTATACTGCCTTTTTGCTTGTTCATGTGTCTGTCTCCCTAAGACAATAAGNTACTGCACGATCTGTCTCAAACTCATCTCTGCGAACTTCCTGCTCAGGCATAGCATCAATAAATCCACATGCATGCCCATCTCCACCAAGCACAGCCATCCTCTCCCAGCATGCTCCTGCCACACACTTTCTAGCTGCTTGCCTTTGCATTGTTGGCCTCCCATACTTAATATGGCCTTCTTCTTCTTATTATCGCATATATCTTCTGTGATTCCGGTCAGTGGTCCCTCCTCAGGAAGTTTCCTCTAGCCTCCCAGGCTAGAAAGTGGCCTCTTACATTGCTCCATCCATCTTCCATCCGTCTCAGTCACACTACTATACTGCCTTTTTGCTTGTTCATGTGTCTGTCTCCCTAAGACAATAAGCAATCTCTATGTTAAACTACTCAACTGTTCTTTATTCATCTCTGTAACCTAGAGTAAATGTGCAAATGTTTGATGAATAAATGAATCAGTGAATGAATGAATGAATGAATGTTTTCTTTTTAGAGGAATTGGGCCTGGAACCCAGATATCTTTCATTCTACTTCATTCTACTTCAAAACTTTTCATTCTACTTTCATTCTACTTCAAAACTCTTTCTCTTCTACTCCTTTGCCTTACAGTCCATGCAGCCACATTCTCTCTTCGACCCTTGCTGGAAAAGAAAAAAGATAATGTGTAGAGATCTGAAGGCATAATCAGTAAAAGAGGTGTTTACCCAGCCCAAGCAGCATTCCTAGAACACTCAGAGGAAGATAACATATAACAGTGGGTGGTGGGATGATAGAATAGCCAGTCCAGGACTCTGGGTACAGGAAAACCATGTAAAAGACTTCATGCAGGAGGGCACTTGCAAAGCAAGGGAAGAAGGTGGAAATCCAAAGATTGGAGAAGTTGTTCAGGAGAAGTTAGGCTAGTTTCAAGAGAGGTGAAGAAGGAAGTCATGGAGAAGACTTAAAGCTACAGCCTGAGGTAGGACACAACAGGGATGNACAACAGGGATGTTCAAAGGAGGGAAGTAGGATACAGTGAGGCAGGTGTTTTGGGAACAAGTGGTCCAGAGAGAGAGAGCAGTTTAGTCAGTTTGCCAGGTGACCACAAAGGCCATGGAAACAGAAAAAAACTCACTTAATGATAGTAAGGAATTGCCTTTTTTTCTAACTATCCTCTTTCTTTTCTTTCTTCCTTTCTCAGGGAAAATGTAGTAAAAACCTAATTGCTTCCTCTAGTCAGCTTCAGTGACAAAACTATAATCATAATTTACCAGTTCTGAGGAATGTGCACATTTGAGAGTATCTGGGTGCTTTAAGGAGTGTGTGGCTGGGGACTGTATGTGGGGAGACAGTTATTGTCACCAGGTACTCTGCTTTTCAACCTCTGTCAGCCAGGCAGAAAGCTATTCAGGGCTCAGAAGCAGAGATTAATCTCAGGCTGGAGAGATGCCCTGGTAGTCTAGGTGGAAACTGGGAAATAATTTCCCTCAAAATCTATTCCTTTCTCTTATGACAATGGCATCAATCCAGACTTAAGAGACCTAACTCTAGTCTTGGTTTTTCCAATAACTCCCTGTGATCTCAGGGATCCTTAATTTTGAATGAATAAGATGACATTACTTCTACAATACCTCCAATGATGCTGTGCTGTGGGGAAGATAAAGAGAGCTATTGTGAACATTCTTTGAGACCTATAAGAAGTCATTGCATTTCTCAGGCATTATCACAGTGACTAGTGTGGTCCCTGACCTTTTGGTCCTAAGACCTCCTTTGTGAGTCCTAGGAAAGCACCCTGTGCAAACCAGGTTGAAAGCAGATCTCCAATCTCACAGTGGTCTGGATGGCACAGCAACATCAAATTTTTTATCAGTGACAATAAGATTTTTTATAATCATTGATTGAGTTTAATAAGGAATTTAAAATTGAGGTTTTCAGACCCTCCTTAGGGCCTGAGAGCCTTGGGTTCATCTTAACCAATCTCCTGCTGGCATGTAAATTGAAGACCCTAAGCACTGAGATTCCAGCAAACTCAGCTTCACTGTTATGCTTGTCCTTGGATCCCTCCATTCTGAAATTTAATCTACAAGGTCCCCAACCTTGTGTGAAGCCCTGTAGGGGGAGGGACACACAGAGATGGGCTCACTACCTGGGGATGGAGATGACACATTGGACATATCAGAAAGACAGGTAAGTGTTGATCAGTTGGTTCTAATAAGTGAGGCCATAGGTGGCCAAAGATCAGTGAGTAGATTAGTGAGGGCAGGAGTCCCCTGAAAGGGGTTTGTGGAAAAGAAAAAAGTTGTCTTGGGCCTTAAAGGATTTAGACAGATGAGGAGAAGAAAGGAAAAAAGCATTACAGGAAAGAGAAGAAGCTCAAGAAAAGGCAAAATATTTCAAATGAGAACTTAGGAGGAATTAGAAAATGAGAATGTCTGAGTAGGATGGAGCTCAGTTACAAAACTCTTTAAAAGTCAGGCATGGGATCAGGAGGGCCAAGACAGAGAGCAGTAGAGAAAGAGCACTGATTTTGGACTTGGCTCACCTAGGTTAGAATCTTGCCTCAAACAATGGATTGGATAACATTGGGCAAATTATTCAACCTTAGTTTGTTCTCAGATAAGTTTTTGATTTTGGGGTGTGTGTGTATGTGTGTGTGTGTGTTTGAGATACTTTGTATCATCTTACTGTCCCCTGCTTCTTTCCCAAAAAACAATCAGCCAATGCACAAGAGAGATTAGCTCTTGGTCTCTGGGTAAGATGAGACCATCTGGAATACTGGATGAAGGGAAAGTCTCAGGCTGTGGGCACTTACTTGGCCTCTAGAAGATGCCAGACAATTTGAATAACAAAGGGTGCCATGGACCTTATTAAGGAAGCTATCAGTTTAGAAGCAACAGTCAGTGCCTGGACTTTGGGCCAGTTTAATGAAAATAGTAATGATGGTGATATGACAGTGTATTAATAATAACATTTCTTGGGGCACCTGGGTGGCTCAGTTGGTTAGCATCTAACTTGGTTTTGACTCAAGTCATGATCTCAGGGTTCTGGGAATTGAGCCCTCCATCAGGCTTAGCACCCAGCAGAGTCTGCTTATCCCTCTCTCTCTGCTCCTCCACCTGAGCTCTTTCTCTCTCTCTCATAGATAAATAAAATTTAAAATAACATATCTTGTGCACTCAATAGGCATCAAGCATTGTGCTAAACATTACACATTAATTATGTTATTTAATCCTCAAAAGCACTCTATGAGATAGGTAGGATTGTCATCTCCATTTCATAAATAAAAAAACTAAGTTGCGAAAAGGATTAAGTAACTTGCTGAGGGTCACACATCTAAGGTGTATCAGAGATAGATTTCAAACCTAGGTAGTCAGACTTCATACTTACACTCTT
>NW_023254096.1:0-1264 GCF_002007445.2 Ailuropoda melanoleuca | reverse complement strand
TATAGGGAGGGTTAAGGGATGGCAGGCAAATGGCACATCTGAGTTTCAAATTCAGATCCACATGACTCTACAGAGTTCCAATACTCAACTCAGCCACTTTCCTGATGTCATCCAAACAATGTTATACAAAGCTTATGACAAGCATTTCCCTCATGAAATGGGGAAAAAAAATAGTGGAGGGGCATATCAGCAACCACCTTCTGATGGTCTAAGCAGAAAAAAAAAAGAAAAGAAAAGAAAACTCAAAGAGGAGCATCTCAGGAAACTAAACACTACAATAAGCTTTAGNGCTTTAAAAAAAGACTATATTTTGGAGAACCTGTTATTTAAACAGTTGTCATTTTGCTGAGCCAAATGTCCAGTTATAGGATATCAATTCTGTCTCAGAGCTCTGTGAGAGCTTTGTGATAAAACGTACTAAAAACAATGCCATCAAAGTGTCCCTAGCCCAGCTCCCTACAGATGGCCCACAGTAAGATGTGTGAGTACTCAGGCTTTAAACATCTTCACCATGAAATCAAGATGTTCTCACCAAGCTGGGAGTGGAGGTGCAGATCACGGAGGTAGGAAAGGAAGCCCTCTGAGAAACCCTGCATGATGGATGGGAAACTGTTGCAGATCGTTTCCTGGGGTGACAAGACAATGTCCCTCCTTTACTTTTGTTCTCCTTCCACCTACCACACATATACTGGACTTCCTCTCCCTGTCACTGTTGTGGCATGGTTTACCACTCTTGTCACTGCATTTCCTCATGTCTGGGGCCTGCATTGGCCTCTGTTCCTGTTGACTTGCTGTGAGAAGGCATCATGTGTTCTCACAGCATGCAGCATCTATCAGAGTCTCCCATGCTTTGGCAGCCAGGAAGCAGAATGGAAGCAAGGGTAAGGACACATTCCCATGTAAGACCCTGGAGCCTTTCCTGCATCCTCCATATGAGAAGCTACCAGGTAGTCCATGTAATCACCTCTAATTAGCCATCAAAGACACACTTTTCCCCAAAACAGCTCAAAAAAAGAAAAGGCAAGATCTTTAGGATCACATCATGAGATTCAGAAGCTTTTGCCATCTGATAACACTCATCATCTCTTTGTTGCTTTAATTTATAACCTCTTTTGCCTCCATCCTTTCTATATTTTCCCTCCTGGTGACTTCTACATTCACATACTTGATTCATTTAACATCTTAGTTTCTCAGTGCCTTACTTCACTGCCAATAATCAGCTCAGAAATCCTCCTAGCCCATATCAGCCAACAACTTCCATGCC
>NW_023254095.1:287-1829 GCF_002007445.2 Ailuropoda melanoleuca | reverse complement strand
GAGAATATTGTTCTAGATATCTAGTTTAGCACACAAGATGATAAAAAGCATAATACAGCCTACAGGTCCCACTATGAATATAGGCAACAATCTACAGTATTACCAGAGCCAGTGACTTTGTCACCAATATTTCAATATTTCAGTTGGACTCAAATTTTTATAGCACACTGTAGTTATTGTAGAGATAACAAAATATCATTTAATCTCATCACTATCTCAAAATTATAATAATTATTGAACCTATCTCTATAACTTATTAATAACTGATAATGAAGCATATGTTATTATCTCATAAAGTCATTCTTTACTATTTTAACAAATGGATTTTAATATAATTTGTTTCTTTTGTAATTCAAAGTATTTTATCCTATGTATTTAAAAACCTTTTTCTAGAGTTACATTTTCTGGTTCCACTTGGAAAAGAGCTTGGATGTCATCACTTTCTCCTAAAAACAAGTAGAAAGTGGAATAGACTAAATTCTTCTCAAATCTGTAAGAGAGAGGAGGATACAAAGCAAACGCTTGTCCTGAATGGAGGCTGGAAAGACAACAGGTGAATACAAGGAGTCACTGCTTACCAGAGCTGTGAGTAAAAGCAAACGGATGGAGACAGATATACCAGGCTAACACTCAAAAATAAATAAATAAATAAATAAATAATGGGAGTGGGACACCTGGTTAGCTCAGTTGGATAAGCATCTGACTTTGGCTCAGGTCATGATCTCGGGTCCCGGGATTGAGCCCTGCATTGGGATTTATGCTCAACAGGGAGTCTTCTTATCCCTCTCCCTCTCCCTCTGTCCCATCCTCTGCTCCTGCTCTCTCTCAAATAAATAAATAAAATCTTAAAAAAAAAAGTGGGAGTAGCTATATTAATTTCAAATAGAGCAGACTTTCAAAGCAAGGAAAGATACCAGGGATAAAGAAGGGCATTAGGTAATGATAAAAGGATCAATTCTCCAAGAAGACACAAAAATCTTAACATATGCACCTAACAGCAGTGTCAATGAAAATATAAAGGATGGGGCACCTGGGTGACTCAGTTGGTTAAGCATCTGAATTTGGTTCAGATCATGATCTCAGGGTTCTCAGAGCCCCACATCAGGCTCCCTACTCAGTGGGGAGTCTGCTTGTTCCCCTCTCTCTGCCCTTCCCCCTGCTCATTCTCTCTCTCTCTCTCTCTCACTGTCTCTCTCAAACACATAAATAAAATCCTTTAAAAAAATAAAAGACGGGGCGCCTGGGTGGCACAGCGGTTAAGCATCTGCCTTAGGCTCAGGGCATGATCCTGGCGTTATGGGATCGAGCCCCACATCAGGCTTCTCTGCTATGAGCCTGCTTCTTCCTCTCCCTCTCCCCCTGCTTGTATTCCCTCTCTCGCTGGCTGTCTCTATCTTTGTTGAATAAATAAATAAAATCTTTAAAAAAAACAAAAGTCTGCCTTCAGCTCAGGTCATGATCCCGGAGTCCCAGGACCTAGCCCCCATCAGGTTCCCTGTTCAGTGGGGAGTCTGCTTCTCCCTCTCCCATTCCCCCTGCTTG
>NW_023254095.1:0-173 GCF_002007445.2 Ailuropoda melanoleuca | reverse complement strand
AGAAAGAAAGAAAGAAAGAAAGAAAGAGAAAGAAAGAAAGAAAGAAAGAAAGAAAGAAAGAAAGAAAGAAAAAGAAAGAAAGAAAAAGAAAGAACGAACAAAGGAAATAGGTATATCTATATCATAGTAGGAGACTTCAACACCCCTCTCTTTGAAATGGACAGATCCAGCAA
>NW_023254094.1:15205-34627 GCF_002007445.2 Ailuropoda melanoleuca | reverse complement strand
AAAAAAAGAATTTCTCACTTGGCTCCATCTAGTTACAAGAGAGTCTGGAGAAGGAAGTTTTGCTTTGTTTTACTAATTTAAAATGACTTTATAAAAATAATCCAATGTGCTTTCTTCCTTATTTTTCCTTTTTATAATAAAAAATTTCAAACATATCAACAACAACAAAAAATGACCAGAGGGGCACCTGGCTGGCACAGTCAGTCGGGTATATGGCTGTTGATCTCGGGATCATGAGTTTGAGTCCCACAACGGGAACAGAGTTTTCTTGAAAAACAAAACAAAAGAAAATAAAAGTACATACAAATGACCAAAGTCACTTAGGCTCTAACAATTGAGCTGGTCAGTGGTGGGATGGATGCTCTCACTTGTTCATTCAGCCACTGGGCCCTGAGGACTCAGTGCCAGTGCTGCTAAGCCAACCTAGTCCTCCCTCGAGGAACTCAGGGTCTAGAGGGGAAGATGGACAAAACATGAAACAAAAACGTGAATGGAAAGAGCAATTGTTCCAAAGAAAAAGAGCAAAGTGCGACAACTGGGTCCTGATTGCCGGCCAGGTGAGGGGGTCTGAAAAGGCAGTGCTGAGGCCACAGTGAGATTTCCTGCAGGGGGGAAGGAGGAGCCAGCCCTGCACCAATCCCAGTCTACGTAGCATAGCAGAGGGCAATGTGGTGAAGAACACTGTTGGAGGCAGAACTTGACCTTTCTGGAATAGAGGTTAGACAGGAGGCCAGGGTGGCTGGAGGAAGCTAAGGAGGAGAGAGGGGGTGGGGGGCAGGGGGGCAGGGCCACGGCAGCTGGACAGTCACAGGGCCCTGCTCCTCCTGTTGTGAGACCCCATTTTCCCCACACTCAGTGCCTTAACCCATGAACCCTTACTGTCTCACAGTCTAAGGGGAGCAGGAATAAAGAAGTGCTCAACTGGGGGATCCTGCCAGAGCCTCTCACAAGGTTGGGGCTGTTGTCAATTGCGAAACATGACCTACTTCACTTAAAACCTCAGCTCACTCAGTGGCGTTGGTAGGATTCAGTCCTCATCGAAGGCCTGAGTTCTCCTCTGTCTGTTGTCCCTCAGGGCCGGGCCATACGCATGTGTCTGTGTCATGGTTCCACAGAGTTGCTTGTTCCCCTCTGTGGGCATCTGAGCAAGGAAAGGGGTCAGAGTGATTCACTGACAGGCAGTGAGCTACTAGAACCAAATCTTGGAAGGGGCTTTCAGTCAAGCTGCCATCTTTTGTGTGATGGAAGTGAATCACTAAGTCCAGGCTACACTTCACGGGAGGGTTTACACAAGGATGAGTACACTTGAAATGGGGATCACAGGGAGCCACTGGGGAGAGAAGGAGAAGTCCCCAGCAGGGTCCGAGCTTGCCAAGAATCACAGGCTGGTAAGAAGGCAGAACCAGGCCTGAACCCAGCTCTCCGAGTGTCCTCAAAGTTGGGGCCATGCCTGAACCTAGCTACTCACTGGGAGCTCTGCAAGAGCTTGTGTTTTGGAACTGGCTGTAGACCCGGAGATGGGATGGGGGTGAGAAGAAGCATCGACATCCCACGCAGGAGGCATCCCAGCACGTACCTGTCTGAGGAGGAGCCCAGGCCAGGGCAATCCAATGACAACACCCCTGCCCATGTGACACCCAGCGAAAAGGAGGGATGGCTCGTGACACACGACTGGCAGCGTCTAGGGGTAAGGGTGGGCTCAGCCCTTCTAAGCCAAGGCTCCATACCTTCTGCAGGGTTTGCCTTGGAAATTAGAAAGCCTAAGACCTGGGAAAGCTATTTCCCATCCGCCCCTAGGTGGGAATGTCATCTTCTGGGCCTGAACAAGAGGAGTACTGGAGCACACACATGTGCACAGACACACACACAACACTAGGGACCGTGGGTGGGATCGGAGGAGCTACAGACTCAGAGAAGGTGAGAAAGGAAGAAAATGTGGTGGCAGGTATTCCCTACGTGTGACACCACTCCCCCATTTCTTAGATGGTATCCCACCTATGCCTGTGAACTTCTGCAAGAAGTACATGCTGGAATAATCCCTATCGCACAGGCAAGACACACACCATCCCTGACAGGCACAAAGGCTTCTCCGGGGTCCAAAACAGGGAAGATGGAGAGTGCGCCAGAGCCCAGGGTGTTTCTAAGCTGGGGCCCTGGCTTCACCCAGACATTCCCTGGGGCCTGTGCAGAGGGGTGTGTTGGTGTCCCTGGGTACGCATGTGGCACGGCATGCAGAAAGGGGATGAGCAGTCGACAGCCCAGGGCACTGTTTGCGTAGGTGCCAGTCCAGGTGTGGACTCACGGAGGGGATTCCAGGAAGCGAAGTCACTTCCCTGATAACGGACCCCAACAGAACTTGGAACCCTGGTCACCAGGCAACCACATTCAAACGCAGTCCTCTATCAGGCTCACTTGGCTGGAGACATTCGATAGTGAAAGATGTTCTCTTGCTGCGTGCCCATTTCCTAGGACTCTGGTTTCCAGAAACCCTGGGGTGAGGGACTTTTCACATGCTGCAGACACTGGCCCAACCCGCACCCCCAATGCCTCAGGACCTTTGCCAGGAGGTGCCCGAAGGTAATACCAAGCGACCTAGGCCAGGTGGGGCCACCTCTCCGAGCCATCCTTGGGCAACCCCACTCCCCCAGTTTCAGGGACAGAGGGGTATGTGCGGGAGGTCCTGCCCTGGGCTGTAGGATGTTGCAGGGCAGTGGATACCCTGGTGATGCCTTCATGTTCACACCGATGCCAGGGTGGGCAGGGTGGAAAGAGGATTCCTGAGGTGCCTCTCACCAGGGCCAGAGTGAATCCAAGGCCCTCGAGCTGTGTCACTTGTCTCTCCATGGTGGAACTGCATGCATCCCGGGGTGTGGTGTGTCTGCAAAGGAGTCCCCTGGGTCTGAGGACCAGCAAAGGCAGCCAGACAGACCTCTGAGGCCTCCCGCCTGGCTGCTGGGCACTGTCTTTACAGAGCTCCACACAGGAGACAGGGCAGGAGCTGAATGATGGGATCCCACGCCCCACCTCCTTGAGGACAGGAAGGAGTGCCCTACTGTCAACAAAGTCTGGCCCTGGCTCAGGGTGAGTGGAGGTGCTGGAGAGACCGAGCACCCAGGGCACCGATGCGACACAAAGGGACCCAGGTCCCAGAAACCAGCCTCTGGGCTCCTCGGGGTTCCCTCCTAGACTCCTGCTCCCATGTGAACCTGGATCCCCATCTCCTCCCAAAACCTGCCCTCAGGGCCCTGCCATGGCCTGGGGCCAATGCACAGTCCCTATCCACATATCTGTACGAATATCAGAAAAGCGACCTTAAACCACCTCTCATCCCTTGCTCCAGATCCTGGTGAGTTGGGAGACTTTTCCCCAAAGGGGCATGGGGCTCATGGTCCTATGCCTATTGCTCTGCCTTTTGGTTCTGAAGGAACACATCCCTGGGGCCCCTCCAGGGTCCGGAGCAGGCGCCTCCTTGTGCTGCACAACATTCCAGAAGGCCCACCAGTTATCGCAGCCACTGAGCCCTTCACAGAGGCAGGACTTTCACGTGATTCCCTTCTGTTGCCAACTCACAGCACTGCACGGAACATCCTACGTGCCCTCAAATCCTGAGCACCCCCACCCATGAAACTGTCTCTGTGTTCTCAAGCCTGGGACACATCCTCAGAAATCACAGGGATCATGCCGTTAGTGCAGGGAGCGGCTGTCAATACTCAGCTAATGATCTGACCTGAGATACCAACGTCCACTCACACACCCCCCCACCTCACATCCTCCTATTGTTGCCATTCTCCTTTTTCCCTAAAACTATTGCATGAGTTATTTTGTTGAGAGGCAGACAGAGACAGAGACAGAGACGGGGGTTGGAGACACAGAGGGAGAGGCAGGATCCTCAAGCAGACCCTGCCCTAAGTGCGAAGCCTGTCTACGGACTCAATCTCAGGACGCGCGAATCATGACCTCAGCCGAAACCAAGAGGAGGACCCCGAACCCACGGAACCAGTCAGGGACCTTGCTCCTTTTGTCTACTGTGGGCCCTCCTGTGCCACCTCTTTGCCTATGTCAACCGAGAGCCTGGGGGTTTGCTCCGGGCTCCAACCCCCAACCCTCCTGGTGACCGCAGTGAAGGCTGCATGTCTCCCCTGTTCCACCTCAGGCTAGAAAGGCCTCACCCAGGAGGAGCAATGGGACCTGCGTGGTGCGGCCACAACGGGCGGAGCTGCTGAAGAAGCGAGTAGAACACCTGCTGCCCGCCTTCCTAGACGGAGACCTTAGCTATGTCTCCATGTTCCTGGCCACATACAGAGCTTTTGCTACCACCCAGGAGTTGCTGGACCAGCTGCTGCAAGGTGGGCACTCTGCCCCTCCACAGCCTAGTGGCATTTGCCCACCTCCTGCTTGGGAATCTGGGGAATGCCACCCAAAATCCCGGAGCCTCAGTTGGCTCCTCTGACTGGGGCAGAGTAATTACATGGACTCAGTGGGGTCCTGGAGGGTAAGGACGCCTGGGTGCCTGGCCCTGTGCAAAGGTCCGCTACAGGGGCTGTGGTCGTGCTCGTTGATCTTCGTCCTGCTCCCCAGGAAGAAGCCTCTGCCTCAGCCCTCACCGTCACCACGGACTTGAGCTGGGCTCTTTTCCCCTTGGAAAAGGACATCTGACACTCCATCTGAGGTCTGTGTCCTGGGTGAGACCACAGCAGGCATGCCCAGGGATGAGCACGGGTCCCAGGCCCACTCAGTTCTCTGGGATCGTGCTGGTGGGGGCCCTTTCATTCACTGAGCATAACAGATGGATACCCTTCTAGGTGCAGACCTGCAGACGCTTCCCTGGGGGCTGAATGTGATCCCATGCACACAGCAGACAGCACCCTGGAGCACCACAGGGCTCCATTCTAGTCAGCAGTCAGACAGTGACATAGATAGGATGAGAGGGAGGGTTCACAGGACATTTCATGCGATCCCCCCACCACCCATCCGGCCTCCTCTAGCTACGGATGCATCCTCTCTTCCTGGGACAAGATCGGCGGAGCCCAGGAGCAGCGGGGCACGTGAGTGAGCTTTGGCTAATGCAGAGGGCCCTTCCTTCTTCGAGAGGGCAGTGAGGGGACTGTGATCTGGGGGCTGCTGAACCCTCATCCCACACATCTGCAATTCCTGTGAGAGGGTCCAGGTCTGAGGGCTTCTTCTGCAGAAGAGGAAAGGGGTCCTGGAGAGCCCTGGGTGGGATGTGGGCACTGTGGGAGAGCAGAGGGGGCTGGAGGGCAGCCTTAGCCCCTCACAGTGTCATTCCCCATCCCCGCCGCCTCCCAGCCCTGTCTCTCCCCCAATCCTGGGACCCAGAACAAAGGGCATGGCTTCCACACATCTGGTGGAACGTCGACACTGGGTGCTCAGCAGGTACTCAGGGGAGCCAGGGAGGGCTCAGGGACTGGACGTCCCCCACCCAGTGGGAGATTAGCATCCATGGAAGGACCCCCTCTCCTTGCACCTACTGAAAGAGGCAGCACGTAGGCACGGGAGGGGAAGTGGGAGGTATCGGGAGGGCACTGGGAAGGCCAGGGATGGACAGAGTCCCTGTGTTCCCTCCATGGTTGGATAGTCACAGAGCACTAGTGTGCACTGAGGGCAATGACTATGCCAGACATGCCACCCCTCCCTGCCCACATGCAGTGGAAGTCACGCGGCAAGTGGGCAGGGAGACTGAGCAGGGTGTGCAGCTTCTGCTTGGAGGACAGAAATGGTCACACCAGGGGTCAAGGGCTCCCACTCACAGAGGCTTTTGGCCCGCCCCTCCTCAGTGACCAGGCCTGCCTCAGGAAGGACTGCCACATCACAGGTGGACGTGGAGTAGGAATGGGCTCTGACAGCCAGGAGCCAGGGACCCAGGGGCCCAGGTTCCCACAGGGGTTCCCTGGGGCATCCGTGGGGGAGGTGCCCTGTCCTCTGACTCCTCTGCCCACCTGTCTGTCCCCAGGGCCATCTCCACTATCCTGGCCACCTGGCTGGGACACTACCCTGAAGATTTCTTCCAGCCCCCAGAATTTCCCTGCCTAAGGACACTACTGGCATACGCACGGCGCAACATGCCAGGCTCAATCCTGGAGCAACGTGCCTGGCTCCTCCTCTATCGGCTGTGACACCTCGAGCCCACTGAGCTGGAGGCTGGAGGTGAGGAGGACTGGGGGTGACTGATGGAGGCCTGTGGAGGGGAGACAGTGAGCCATACAGAGCAAGCCTCCACAGACTGCAGTGTGGCTGGGAGCAAGGAGTGTTCTCAGATCACTCTCCCCATGGGCTACAGTTTGGGGAGACCACACAGGGACGGGTTCTTAGGCTCAGACAATATTGAGAGGTGGGCAAAGTTGCCTTCATTTGGAAGGGACATGGAAAGACAATCACGATGACCTTTCTTTCTCTTCCTGGAGCAACAGCAGCAGCCCCAGAGCGAGATCCGGAACCGCGCCGAAAGCTAGTCCCAGCTCCCACAGTGGTGCCTGCTGCAGCTTCAGAGCCTGAGCTGGAAAATCCCATCACTGCTGCTGGAGCTCAGCAACTCAAAAGAGCAGGGATGTCACCTGCTGTGTCAGGCCCAGTGCAGCTGGTGGTCAGAGCTCTGATCCACCGTGAAGATGTGCAAGAGTCACCTGTGCCTTCGGAAAGCCAGCAGCCTCAGCAGGCCCTGGAACCAGCTAGAGAGGTCTCTGAGGGGCCCCTGATGCCACCTGCCCTGTCGGAACCAGCGGAGGATACACTCACAGCTCTGACGAATGGTCATGAGCTGCAAGAGCCACCGGCATCTATGGCAGCCCCAGAGCCCGAGCAGTCTCCAGCACCAACTTGAGAGGTCCCTGAAGGGCCCCTGATGCCACCTGCCCTATCGGAGCCGGCGGAGGACGTACTCACAGCTCTGATTCCCTGTCAGGAGCTCCAAGAGCCACCTGCGCCCTTGGCAGCACCGGAGCCCTAGCACGTTCCAATCCTAGCTATGGAGGTCCATGAAGATCCCCTTAGGCCACGTGACATGTCAGAGCCAGCGGAGGATATACCCATGGCTCTGACCCTCTGTCAGGTGCGAGAAGAGTCACCACCACCTTTGAGAGCGCGGGAGCCTGAGCAGGCTCCGGCACCAGCCATGGAGGTCCCTGAAGAACCCGTGATGACACCTGCCATTTCAGAGCCAAGACAGGATACACTCACAGCGCTGACTCCCTGTCAGCAGCTATAAGAGCCACCTGCACCTTTGGCAGCCCCGGAGGCCGACCAGGCTACAGCACCAGCTATGGAGGTCCCTGAAGGGACCCTGATGCCACTTGCCATGTCAAACCCAGCACAGGATATACACAGAGCTCTGACTCCCTGTCAGCAGCTACAAGAGCCACCTGCACCTTTGGCAGCCCTGGAGTCCAAGCAGGCTACAGCACCAGTTACTGGGGCTGCCGACGGTCGCTGCCAATCACCTCTCTCAGTGGAGCAACCGGCCTCTGCCCCGGAGCAGCAGTCCCGGCTCGCTGAATCCCCAAAGGATGGCTTCCCCTCCCTGTCATTCCAGTGTTTCTAATTTTTGCGTTGTTCATGTACCTATTTCATAGCTTAATATACTCTGCTCTATAAATAAAGGATAAATTGAGTTTTCATGGAATTTTACTCTGATCCTTTTAAATTGTACATCCAGGTGTCATTGCACAGAGTGTTTCACAACCTTGTCCTTCTACAATATTTCCCTCCCAGAGACTCCCGTGCCACTCGTCAGATACTGCTCATTCCTCAGCCCAGTCCCTGCAGCCATGGCTCCCCTCTCCACCTCTGTGAGTTACTTCTTCTGGGTTCTCATGTGTGTGGGATCAGATAGCGTGGCCTTTTTGTATCTAGCTACGTAACCTATGAGTGATTCATTTTTTTTTCCAGTTTTTTTCTCTTAAATAACAAAAACAAAAACAGAAACAAAAAAACCCATTTTACTACAAAGCAATATTCCTGATATAATACTGTGCATGTGAAGCCCCAAAATGAAATGTGTTCATGATCTGGGATAGGCTTCCCTTTTGTATTGTGACCCAAGAGCCAGACATATCTGGGTCCATGAGACACCTTCAAAATCTTTCATTTTCCTGGATTGGCCAGGTTTCAATTATTCTAATGTGCATATTATAAAAATATTAAGACTGCACATTAAATATTCCTCTTTATTACAAACATATCAGGTAATTAAAAAGTGTGTGCGGGGGGAGGGGGTTTGCCTGTGTGTGGGACAGGGTGGGGCAGGGAGGGTTCCACAGCTGGGCTCTTGTTCGGCCTGAGGTCCCCACAGTGGACAGGCACTGCTACTCCTGTCCCCTTCTGCATTTTCAGGGGCTACACATCATTTACTCAGCAGCACCCCCTGCCGAACAATTGAGACATTTCCAATTTTTGAGTCTCATCCTTAAACTGAAGAGTACAATGTGCTGTCAATCTCTTTTGCTTTAGGACTGTTTCCTAAAAGCACAAATTCTGGAACACACTTTAGTCCCATTGTTGGAGTATTGGCTGCAGGGTCCTCTATCTATACTCTCTTTCTTTCCGTGGAGCCTTGCTCGGGAAAGGAGGGTCCCCGGAGGCTAGAGATGAACCCTGAAATCATGAGGAAGGCAGGCCAGCAGTGAGGCCATCAGGCTACCTGGGCGGGACCCGTGGAGCAGGGAAGAGCCTGTCCATACCGCCCTCATGGATCCTCCCTCCTGCAAGCATAACCGCCCCCCCCCACACCCCCGGTCCTGGAACAGCCCTCATCCAGACCCCGTCCCGGGACACACCCCAGCCACTCCAGCCCCTCCTGTTCTAGAACTCAGCTTCTAAGTAGAGCAACCGGGTCCTGCTTCCAGGCCAGCAGAGGGGCGTCGGCCGGGCCACACTTGTCTGCTTCCTCCGGGTCCATCCTTTNGGGTCCTGCTTCCAGGCCAACAGAGGGGCGTCGGCCGGGCCACACTTGTCTGCTTCCTCTGGGTCCATCCTTTTTGGGCCCTCTCCTCACAGGAAGGAAGCAACTTCTCATGGCAGCTCAGGTCAGTGAGTCACAGACATGATCTGAATGTGTTCATCCATACATCCACTAGGTGGCAACAGCAAGAACTGCTTGAACCTCTGTGAACAGGAGGGGCCTTTACTGAGGAGGGAAGAGAAGGCTAGCTGAGGACAAAGCCGGAATTGACACACCACAGCCCCCCCCCCACCATGGAATGTACATGACATTCCTCAAGCACTCCTGGCTGCCCTAAAGGACAAAGAAATAGTTAACCTATAGACACCACAATCCTGCAAGACTTAAGCGTCCCTCAGTTTCCCAATGTCTTAGCAGTTTACAAGAACCAAGCATTTCTATCAATAACTTAGCTTCCTGAAGGGAAAGTAGATACAATGAAATGTCCTTATAATCTGCAGCCTCCAGGAAGTTCCCAACCGTCTTAATGTCCATGCCTTGCTAGAGGGCAAAACCACCTTCCCTAGACAATGGCAAGGCCACTGTACCTTGTGAGTCTTCTTTAACATATGCAAGTATTATCTCAACCTCCCTTTTTCCTTACCTTCCCCCAACCCTGTAGTCTATCATCAGCCACCCCTCACAAGCCGGGGCAGCAGCTCTTTCTGCCACAGGTCCTGTCATAAACCACCAATTTTGCACCAAAGACGTCTCAAGAATTCTTTCCTGGTCATCGGCTCTGGATTCCACCCCACTGAATGTCACCTATATTCCACAACCTCCTCATTTCCAATGCACACCGGGTGCTCATGGAAGCTGCAGGATGGACAGAGGCTCAACTGGCAGCTTTGGCACTGGGCATAGCCCTGCCACACCCCTCGGGCTCCTCCAGCAGTGACCCCCTGCCCCTGCCAGCCCCAATTCTTGATAACCCTCCAGTTCAGTTGTTGTGAGAGTGGTGCCTACGCTTCCTGCTCAAGACACAAGTGAGGAGAAGGGAGAGATCCCTCTCCTCGCATGAAGTCAGCTAAGGGGGGAGTACGCTTGATTGGAAGCTCTCCATCTGGGAGCCCTGCAAAGGACAGAAATGCTGTGACCCTCCGCTGGCCCCAAGGAGCTCTGGTGTGGGGAGCACCGCAGAAGTCTACGGAACTCGGCGCACAGCAGCATCACACCTCCATGCCTACAGATGCTGGTGGCCCTTTTATTCTCGCCCTCTCAAGAGGCAGGGAAAGCCCTCTGGGAACACAAGGCACACAGAACAAACAGCTGACCCTGAGACCCACCGGGCCCCCTGGCAAGGGGCAGCGCATCCCCGTCCAGGCTAAAGCACCTGAGAATTAGCGCCTAGGCCCCTGCCCCCTGAAAACGAGGTGAAAGAACAAGTGAACAGCAAGTTTACAGACCAAAGTGGATGGCCAAACCCCAGCGCCAGGGGAAAATAGCATGTAGAGCTCGAGGCTTTTTCCCATGATTCATTTCTTTCTATATTCAAAATTTTCCATTTTTTTTCTTTTTTCCGTTTCCAACTACTTTTTTTTTTTTTATTTTAGCAACTCTTTACTTTTCAATGCTTTCTTAACTTTCATTTTCACATTGACATTTTATATATATATTCTTCATTTTTGGATTCCTTTCGCTACATTCAATTTGATTTCTGTATATATGAGTTTGTCTTTCTTTACAATTTTGGGATTTAGTGACTTCTAACACACAGACCAAAAGACACTCAGGACCAAGTGGATCACACTCTTGTCCACCCTGTGAGATCATAATCTCTCTCTCCCCCATCCATTCTTCTATGGGAAAAGTGACTAGAGGGAGTCATTCACAGCAAAAGAAAGAGCCACAGGTAACACTCTCTGCCACTGATCTAATGCATACAGTTTTAAGTAAGATGTCAGAGCTGGAACTCAGGATGACATTTACAAAGTTGCTAGCTGGGCTTGAAAATAGTATAAATGACATGGGAGACTTTCATAGTGCAGAAATGAAATCAATCAGGCCCAAATTCAAAAGGCTCTAACTGAGATGCAGTCTACCTTGGATGTGGATGCTCTAATGGCTAGAGTCAATGAGGCAGAAGACAGAGTCAGTGACACCAAAGACAACCTGATGGAAAGGAAGGAAGCTGAGGAAAAGAGAGAAAGCCAATGAATGGACCATGGGTGGAGGCATCAAAAAATCAGTGATGCCACAAAAGGAAACAATATTACTTCTGGCCCCGAGAGAGAAGACACAGAGGGACACAAGACCTATCTGTGTAGATCGCAGCTGAGAACTTCCCTAATCTGGGAGGGAAACAAGCATTCAAGTCCAAGAGGTAGAGAGGACTCTTCCCCAAATCCATAAGAAGAGAGGAACACCCTAACATAGAATAGTGACGTTTGCAATTTCAGACATAAAGAGAAAATCCTGAAAGCAGCTTGAGACAAGAGGGTCTTCACCGACAGGGGTAAGCACACTGCACTAGCCACATACCTATCCACAGAGACCTGGAACACCAGAAAGGGCTGGCGTGATCGAGTCAGGGTACTAAATGAGAAAAACATGTAGCCAAGAATACTTTACCCAGCAAGGAGTTATTCCGAATAGGAGAAGAGACAAAGAGCTTCCAGGACAGAAAGAAACTCAAAGGATCTGCCCGCTAAGCCAGCCTGCAAGAAATAGGAAGGGGGATCCTGGAAGTGAAGAGAGACTCCTAGAGAAACACAGACCAGAAAGAAACAGAGACCATCAACAGAATTAGGGACGTGACAGGTAATGCAATGAACTCAATTCCATCTGCTTTTTAGATTTTTTCATTATCATTGCTCTTAAGCAATCTTATTAGGCTGTAGGTTTATAAGGAGATTTTTTTTCATGATCCTTGTGTTTGGGGGTTTTGTTAGCTGGATTCCTGAATTCTTTATTTATTTATTTATTTATTTATTTATTTATTTATTTATTCGACAGAGATAGAGACAGCCAGCGAGAGAGGGAACAGAAGCAGGGGGAGTGGGAGAGGAAGAGGCAGGCTCATAGCCCAGGAGCCTGATATGGGCCTCGATCCCATAACGCCAGGATCACGCTCTGAGCCTAAGGCAGACGCTCAACCACTTTGCCAGCCAGGCGCCCCTGGATTCCTGAATTCTTGAATCTATGGTTGTAGAGGGTTCATACAATTAAGATAATAATCAGACATTACTTCTTCAAAATTTTTTTTCTGTACCTCAGCCAATTTCTTATCTACCAGGCCCCTTGAAATTGCTACAAAGCTCACACATATTTTTGTGTTTGTGTGCAGGGCGTGGTTTGCACCCTTCCTTTTCTCTGCTTTCTTCTGGACAACTGCTATGATCATACATTCAAGTTCTCTCTCTCTCTCTCTTTGCTATTTAGTGTCTAACGTGAAAGAAAGCCCACCTACTACATTTTTCATCATAGACGTGCTACTGTTCAGCTCCAGAAGTTTGGTTTTCCTTGTTTTCACAGTTTCTTTATCTCTGTTTCACTTCATCCTTTGTGTACATTCTTACGTATATAAAACCTCTTTCTAACAGTTGTTTGAATGTACATGTGCAATACTTCCATCCTCTTTTTCATTTCTGAGTAGGTTTCTATTGTTTAATCTTTCTCCTCAGTACGAGGTGAACTTTTCTCCTTCTTTGCATCCTGGTAATCTATTGTTGGAAGGCAGGTATTGTGAATTTTAATTGTGAGATATTAACTATTGCTTATATTTCTACACATACTCTTGAGGATTTTCTGATGGTGAGGTTCCTGGAAAACTATGTTATCCTTCCAGCCTAGCTTTCCACAGGTTTGTTAGGTGGTATCACAGTAGTCTTCAATGTATTTTGCTACTGTTCTGGTGGTATTCTGAGCTCTCTTTGCAATGTCCCATGACTTACGAGGTTTTCCACTCTGCCTGCTGCTGGTAGCACAGACTTTTCCTGATTGTGTGTGAAGGCTAGTGACATTTTCCTCTCTGCTTCCCCTGGGCTATGATTTTCCCCACACCACATACAATACTCACACACGTGCCCTATTGAGGAATTCTATGAAAACTCCAAAGTGATCCTACATGGCTTTCTGAGGTCCTCTTTCTCTGTGCAGCTCTCCTCAGTATTCTGTACTGTAAACCACAGCCATATTGACTTCTCCAAACTTCCATCTTGCTGTCTCCAACTCATGCAAATGAGTTGAGCTTCGCCTGTATTCTTCATCCCTGTCCCGTAGACTGGAAACTAAATCACTTTAGGCAGTAAGTTAGGGAAATGCAGAGTCTCCCATGTTTGTCTTCCCTCTTGCACTAGTCATTTCCCTGCATTGCCTGGAAATATATCGAAAGTGTTCTTTTGCCAGGGTGCCTGGGTGTCTCAGTTGCTTAAGATTCCGACTCCTGATCTGGACTCATGTCACAAACTCAGGGTCTTGGGATCGAGACCAGCATTGGGCATCACACTCAGCACAGAGTCGGCTTGAGTTTCTGTCTCCCCTCTCCCTCTATCCTCCCCACCCCCCACACGCTGTCTCTCAAACCAACACAGAAAATGTTTCAAGAAAAATAAAATCAGTTACATAAGAGACAGCATCTGCAACAAAGGGAAGACCCCAGCAGGGCCCGTGCCTTGCCCAGATCAAAGACTGGTAAGAAGGCAGAACCAGGCCTGAACCCAGCTCTCCAAGAGTCCTCAAAGTTGGGGCCATGGCTGAACCTAGCTACTCACTGGGAGCTCTGCAAGAGCTTGTGTTTTGGAACTGGCTGTAGACCTGGAGATGGAATGTGGGTGAGAAGAAGATTGACATCCCAGGCAGGAGGCATCCCAGCACGTACCGGTCTGAGGAGTAGCCCAGGCCAGGGCAATCCACTGACGTCACCCCTGCCCACATGACACCCAGAGAAAAGGAGGATGGCTCGTGACACACGACTGGCAGCGTCTAGGGGTAAGGGTGGGCTCAGCCCCTCTAAGCCAAGGCTCCATCCCTTCTGCAGGGTTTGCCTTGGAAATTAGAAAGCCTAAGACCTGGGAAAGCTATTTCCCATCTGCCCCTAGGTGGGACTGTCATCTTCTGGGCTTGCACAAGAGGAGTACTGGGTCACACACATATGCACAGACACACACACAACACTAGGGACTATGGGTGGGATCAGAGGAGCTACAGACTCAGAGAAGGTGAGAAAGGAAGAAAATGTGGTGGTATGTATTCCCTACATGCGACACCACTCCCCCATTTCTTAGATGGCATCCCACCTAAGCCTGTGGACTTCTGCAAGAAGTACATGCTGGAATAATCCCTATCGCACAGGCAAGACACACACCATCCCTGACAGGCACAAAGGCTTCTCTGGGGTCCAAAACAGGGAAGATGGAGAGTTGCGTCAGAGCCCGGGTTGTTTCTAAGGTGGGGCCCTGGCTGAACCCAGACCTTCCCTGGGGCCTGTGCAGAGGGGTGTTTGGTTTCACTGGGTACGCATGTGGCACAGCATGCAGAAAGGGATGAGCAGTCAGCAGGGCAGGGCACTGTTTGTGTAGGTTGTAGTCCAGCTGTGGACTCAGGGAGGGGATCCCAGGAAGTGAAGTCACTTCCCTGATAATCGACCACAACGGAACTTGGAACCCCGGTCACCAGATAACCACATTCAAGCGCAGTCCCCTATCAGGCTCACTTGGCCGGAGACATTCAATAGGGAAAGATGTTCTCTTGCTGCGTGCCCATTTCCCGGGACTCTGGCTTCCAGAAACCCTGGGGTGAGGGACTTTTCACATGCTGCAGACACTGGCTCAACCCGTGCCCCCAACGCCTCAGGGCCTTTGCCAGGAGGTGCCAGAAGGTAATACCGAGCGACCTCGGCCAGGCCGGGCCACCTCTCCGAGCCATCCTTGGGCAACCCCACTCCCCCAGTTTCAGGGAAAGAGGGGTATGTGCGGGAGGTCCTGCCCTAGGCTGCAGGAGGTTGCAGGGCAGTCGATACCCTGGTGATGCCTTCATGTTCGCACTGATGCCAGGGTGGGCAGAGTGGAAAGAGGATTCCTGAGGTGCCTCTCACCAGGGCCAGAGTGATTCCCAGGCCCTTGAGCTGTGTCACTTGTCTCTCCATGGTGGAGCTGCATGCATCCCGGGGTGTGGTGTGTCTGCAAAGGAGTCCCCTGGGTCTGAGGACCAGCAAAGGCAGCTGGACAGACCTCTGAGGCCTCCCACCTGGCTGCCGGGCACTGTCTTTACAGAGCTCCACACAGGAGACAGGGCAGGAGCTGAACGATGGTATCCCCTGCCCAACCTCCTTGAAGGACAGGAAGGAGAGCCCTACTGCCAACAAAGTCCGGCCCTGGCTCAGGGTGAGTGCAGGTGCGGTAGGGACCCAGCACCCAGGGCACCGATGTGGCACAAAGGGACCCAGATCCCAGAATCCAGCCTCTGGGCTCCTCGGGGCTCCCTCCTAGACTCCTGCTCCCATGTGAACCTGGATCCCCATCTCCTCCCAAAACCTGCCCTCAGGGCCCTCCCACGGCCTGGGCCCCATGCACAGTCCCTATCCACATATCTGTACGAATATCAGAAAAGCGACCTTAAACCACCTCTCATCCCTTGCTCCAGATCCTGGTGAGTTGGGAGACTTTTCCCCAAAGGGGCATGGGGCTCATGGTCCTATGCCTATTGCTCTGCCTTTTGGTTCTGAAGGAACACATCCCTGGGGCCCCTCCAGGGTCCGGAGCAGACGCCTCCTTGTGCTGCACAACATTCCAGAAGGCCCATCTGTTACCACAGCCACTGAGCCCTTCACAGGTGCAGGACGTTCATGCGATTCCCTTCTATTGCCAACTCAGAGCGCTGCACAGAACATCCTATGTGCCCTCAAATCCTGAGCACCCCCACCCATGAAACAGTCTCTGCGTTCTCAAGCCTGGGATACATCCTCTGAAATCACAGGGATCATGGCGTTAGTGCATGGAGTGGCTGTCAATACTCAGCTAATGATCTGACCTGAGATACCAACGTCCACTCACACACCCCCCACCTCACATCCTCCTATTGTTGCCATTCTCCTGTTTGCCTAAAAAGATCGCATGAGTTATTTTGTTGAGAGACAGACAGAGATAGAGACAGAGACAGAGACAGGGGTTGGAGACACAGAGGGAGAGGCAGGATCCTCAAGCAGACCCTGCCCTAAGTGCGAAGCCTGACGACAGACTCAATCTCAGGACACGCAATTCATGACCTCAGCCGAAACCAAGAGGCAGACCCTGAACCCACAGAACCAGCCAGGCACCTTGCTCCTTTTGTCTAATGTGGGCCCTCCTGTCCCACCTCTTTGCCTATGTCACCGAGAGCCTGGGGTTTGCTCTGGGCTCCGAGCCCCAACCCTCCCGGTGACTGCAGTGAAGACAGCATGTCTCCTCTGTCCCACCTCAGGCTAGAAAGGCCTCAACCGGGAGGAGCAATGGGACCTGTGTGGTGCGGCCACAATGGGTGGAGCTGCTGAAGAAGCGAGTAGAACACCTGCTTCCCGCCTTCCTAGACAGAGACCTCAGCTACGTCTCACGTTCCTGGCCACATACAGAGGTTTTGCTACCACCCAGGAGGTGCTGGACCAGCTGCTGACAGGATGGGCACCACGCCCCTCCACAGCCTAGTGGCATTTACCCACCTCCTGCTTGGGAGTCTGGGGATTGTCACCCAACTTCCTGGAGCCTCAGATGGCTCCTCTGACTGGGGCAGAGTTATTACAGGGACTCAGTGGGGTCCTGGAGGGTAAGGACACCTGGGTGCCTGGCCCTGTGGAAAGGTCCACTACAGGGGCTGCGGTCGTGCTCGTGGATCATCATCCCGCTCCCCAGGAAGAAGCCTCTGCCTCAGCCCTCACCATCACCATGGTCTTGAGCTGGGGTCTTTTCTCCTTGGAGAAGAACATCTGACACTCCATCTGGGTTTGTGTCCTGGGTGAGACCTGAGCAGGCATGCCTGGGGATGAGCATGGGCTCCAGGCCCACTTAGCTCTCTGGGATCGGGCTGGTGGGGGCCCTTTCATTCATTGAGCATAAAGGATGGATGCACTTCTCGGTGCAGACCTGCAGACGCTTCCCTGGGTGCTGACTGTGATCCCACGCACACAGCAAACAGCACCTGGGAGCACCCCAGGGCTCCATTCTAGTGGGCAGTCAGACAGTGACACTAGATAGGATGAGAGGGAGGGTTCACAGGGCATTTCATGCGATCCCCCCACCACCCATCTGGCTTCCTCTAGGTACGGATGTGTCCTCTCTTCCTGGGACGAGATCGGCAGAGCCCAGGAGCAGCAGGGCATGTGAGTGAGCTTTGGCTAATGCAGAGGGCCCTTCCTTCTTCGAGAGGGCAGTGAGGGGACTGTGATCTGGGGGCTGCTGAACCCTCATCCCGCACATCTGCAATTCCTGTGAGAGGGTCCAGGTCTGAGGGCTTCTTCTGCAGAAGAGGAAAGGGGTCCTGGAGAGCCCTGGGTGGGATGTGGGCACTGTGGGAGAGCAGAGGGGGCTGGAGGGCAGCCTTAGCCCCTAACAGAGTCATTCCCCATCCCCGCCACATCCCAGCCCTGTCTCTCCCCCAATCCTGGGACCCAGAACGAAGGGCATGGCTTCCACACATCTGGTGGAACGTCAACACTGGGTGCACAGCAGGTACTCAGGAGAGCCAGGGAGGACTCGGGGACTGGACGTCCCCACTCAGTGGGAGATTAGTGTCCAAGGAAGGACACCCTCTCCTGTCACCTACTGAACGAGGCAGCACGTAGGCACGGGAGGGGAAGTGGGAGGTATCGGGAGGGTCCTGGGAAGGCCAGGGATGGACAGAGTCCCTTTGTCCCTCCTTGGTTCAAAAGTCACCGAGCACTAGTTGCACTGAGGGCAATGACCACAGCAGACACGCCACCCCACTCTGCCCACATGCAGTAGAAGTCCATTGTGGAATCCAACAGTACATTAAAAGGATTATCCATCATGACCAAGTGGGATTCATCTCTGGGATGCAAGGGTGGTTCAACATTCGCAAATCTATCAGTGTCTTAGATTTTATCCAGAAAGAAAAATTCAAAAATCATATGATCCTCTCAATAGATGCAGAAAAAGCATTTAAGAAAATACAGCATCCTTTCCTGATTAAAACCCTTGAAAGTGTAGGAATAGAGGGTACATTCCTCAATCACATAAAAACCATCTGTCAAAAGCCTACAGCAAATATCTTTCTCAATTTGGAAAAGCTGGAAGCCTTTCCCTTAAGATCAGGAACACAACAAGGATGCCCACTCTTGCCACTATTATTCAACATAGTACTAGAAGTCCTTGCAACAGCAATCAGACAACAAAAAGGGGTCAGAGTTATCCAAATCGGCAAAGAAGAAGTCAAAATGTCTCTCTTCGCAGATGACAGAAAGAATCCACTCCCAAACTATTGGAAGTTATAGAGCAATTCAGTATGCGGTGGGATACAAAATCAATGCTCAGAAATCACTTGCATTTCTATACACGAATAATGAGGCTGAAGAAAGGGAATTTAGGGAATCCATCTCATTTACAATAGCACCAAAAACCATAAGTTATCTTGGAATTAACTTAACCAGAGATGTAAAGAATCTGTATACTAGAAACTATAAATCACTCTTGAAATAGATCGAAGAAGGCACAAAAAGATGGAAAAATATTCCATGCTCATGGATCGGAAGAATTAACATAGTTAAAATGTCCATGTTACCCAGAGCAATCTACAATTTCAATGCTATCCCGATCAAAATACCGTTGACATTTTTCAAAGAACTGGAACAAACAGCCCTAAAATTTGTATGGAACCAGAAAAGGCCCCGAATCACCAAGGAACTGTTGAGAAGAAAAACAAAGCTTGGGGCATCACAATGCTGGATTTCGAGCTATACTACAAAGCTGCGATCACAAAGACAGCATGGTACTGGCACAAAAACAGACACATAGATCAATGGAACAGAATAGAGAACCCAGAAATGGACCCTCAGCTCTTTGGGCAACTAATCTTTGATAAAGCAGGAAAAAGCATCCGGTGGAAAAAAGACAGTCTCTTCAATAAATGGTGCTGGGAAAATTGGACAGCTACATGCAAAAGAATGAAACTTGACCACTCTCTCACACCATACACAAAAATAAACTCCAAATGGATGAAAGACCTCAATGTGAGACAGGAATCCATCAAAATTNTGTCGATGTGAGACAGGAATCCATCAAAATCCTAGAGGAAAACATAGGCAGCAACCTCTACGACATTGGCCAAAGCAAACTTTTTCATGACACATCTCCAAAGGCAAGAGAAACAAAAGATAAAACGAACTGTGGGACTTCATCAAGATAGAAAGCTTCTGCACAGCCAAGAGAAACAGTCAAAAAAACTAAGAGGCAGCCCACGGAATGGGAGAGGATATTTGCAAATGATGCTACAGATAGAAGACTGGTATCCAAGATCTACAAAGAACTTCTCAAACTCAATAC
>NW_023254094.1:0-15105 GCF_002007445.2 Ailuropoda melanoleuca | reverse complement strand
GAATGCAAGGCTGGGGTATTTGTCCACTGGCTTCTCTAGTAGTTGACAGTTGCGCTTTGGATTGTTAACCTGTCAGCACTTCCTGGCTGTGCTCAGGTGTGGACTAAGTCCTACAGCACAGAGAAAGCCCAGAGGCAGAAAGCAGAACCTTTCTCTGCACCCTGAGGTGGGACTCTGCCTGTCCCAGACAGTGTTGACATCAGTGATACCAATGAAGCACAAAGCCTCTTCGGCGTGCCCCCCCCCCCCCGTCTGGAAACCCCCTTCAATCTGCAGTGTCCTTTGGAAGAAAGTGGTGGGTGTTTGCACCAGCTCTAAGTTTGTCCATTCTCAAATCTCAAGTTGATAACTGAGGGCTTTCTTCTCTGCCAACATCCGAAGACATAGACTGATGGGCTGGGTTCTCAGGGGAGCCTGCCTAGGGTTCCCTGAGGAACGTCACCAGTATGCAGTCATCAGGGTAACAGCACAGAGGGTATTCGTCTGAAATACAGCCCCTCCGGGGTTCCTGTTTTTTAGGTATCACTGCATTCAGTTTTCCCTCACTTCTGAAAACCTGCATCTCAGAAATCCAGGATGAAAATAAGGATCCCCAAAGAGATGTCTTCCTAGAAAGTAAACAGATGATTACAGGATCTCCCTGTGGGAAGATAAGGCAGGGTCTTCCAGAGGTAAGTCACCTTCAGGACAAAACCCAGTATAAGTGGAAACATTCAGGTCATGGGGAACAAAAACAGGCCAGTTTCTAAATCTAACTCTCTTTGGAAAGCAGCACTGCCATCTCAAATATGAACAAAGGTGACAGAAATGATGGGAGAAACCACCTCCTGGGCATGGGTTAGTGGAAAGAAACATAGAAGTAGAGGTCAGACTGCCTTAGCCACCATGTTGCTGTGCAATCTGGGTACCCTCCCTTTCTCAGTTCTCCGCTTCCTGAATCTTAGTTCTCCTGATTGTAAAAAGCACAGGTTAAGAAGGAGACAACTCCTATGGTCCTTTCGAGTGACATTCTTCCTCAATCCTAGGATCCTCATCTATGTCCATCTTGGGATGTCCATCCACGTTACAGTTTCCTGAGGCTGAATCTTCCTTTGCTGAAGTTTGAGGGCATGGGTTTTTGTCCCTATCATCCCAGTGGATTAGTATTGACTATGTGTCGACAAGCACTCTGCGCTGAGAGCCTGGCTGTGACCTCGACAAGCTCCTGTCATCAAGAGAAAAGACAGGTGCATATGGGGGCAGAGATTAATCTTCCCTGCCATTTTCCATCTTCTTTGTGGGATTTAGTCAGAGCCTAGTATGTGTGAGTTTGGGTACGAGTAGAAGTTGGTAGTAGAAAGGACTAGTCATTAGATAATAAAATATTCATGAGAAGCAGCATGGTATAGCAAGGACAAAAAGATTTGCAGTTAGAAGTTCCAATCTTGGTTTTGCTGCTTATGAACTTTATTTTCTTGAGCAAATTACTCAAAACTTTTTTTTTTGGTTTGGGCAATTGGGATAACCTTGGCATATAGGGTTGCTTTTAAGATTAGTGATAATCTATGTAAGTACCTGGTGAATACCAGATGTTCAGTAATTGGTGGCCATTATTTATTTAGTGATAGGGCTATAATAGTTAAGATTCTTTTTCTTGTAAGCAACAAAAACTGACTGGCTAAGTTAAGCAAAAAAGGAACTTTGTCTGAAGGATGCTGGGATACCTCACAAAAATCAAAGAAACAGCCAAATAACCAGGACGCAAGATGGACATATAATGAGATCACTTCAAGGATCTAAGCAGTGGGAGGAGTAGACTTTCTCCCAAGAAACCACTTTTGGAAAAGTCTGCTCCAAAGATTCCTGGAAGGCAAAACCACAGAGTTCAGACATGGCCCTTGGAAGCCTGCTCCCTCCTGGGTATTGGAGCCACACACTGGCAAGTCCTTGAAGCCAAACTGCCACCTCAATTAGTGCCCACTAAGGATGATGTCTTTAAGGATATCCAAGTCTGGGCTTGACTTTTGCTACTGAAGGGGCCTTGGACCCTGCTGAGTAGTCCATGTGACTTTCAGCTGCTTTGAGGGAGGTTCTGACAAGTTGAAGCTACCCCCTTCTCCCAACACACACAGTCACAATAGGCTAGAGGATGATTAATGGATCTTACTTTGCTGTGTGTCCCTTGCAACTAAGGTCACCAGTTACAGGCATGGTTGAGAAAAGATTGCAGTCTACACTTTTTATTCATTGGCTTCTACAAGCTTCCATTATGCATACTTCTCATCAGTATCTATTATATACATAAACTGCACCACAGATATTTTTGTGCTACACCTTTGCATGTGTCTCGTTCCCTTAGAAACCCAATAAACAGTCCTACCAACACAGTGTCCAACTTATTCAATGAGGTAGCACAGTACTTCCTAGAATACCAAGTGTGAATGCTGAATGGAGCCTGAGAGATCACCTGATCCAGGTTCTCAGTCCTGGCTGTACATTAGAATCAGATAAGACATTTAAATACTGAATGCCCAGGCCCCACTTGCAGAAATTCTAATTTAATTGGTCAGGTAGGGTCCAAGGGTCAGTATTTTAGAATAATTTCCAGGGGCACCTGGATGGCTCAGATGGTTAAGTGTCTACTTTCAGCTCAGGTCATGATCCCAGGGTCCTAGGATTGAGCCCCACATCAGGCTCCTGGCTCTGTGAGGAGCCTGCTTCTCCCTCTCTCCCTGCCTCTCCCCCTGCTTGTGCTCTCCCTCTCTCTTAAATGAATAAATAAAATCTTAAAAAAAATAAAAGAATGACCTCATTTTAAAATAACTTCCAGGTGATTCTCGTGTGAGTAGAGATGGAAAACTCTTGATCTGATCCAAGCTTTATTTCACAGACAGGGAAACTGAAGTACAGTGAGGAAGAAGAAGACATGTGCTTAGGGTCACTTACCTGATTCTTTGCTGAACTGATTCTTAAACCCAAGTGTCCTGATTACTCATTCAATGTTTTTTTTCTCTTTGGATAATTGGTTGCTCTTGTCTAATGGAAAGTTGGAAGGCTTCCAGAAGGACTTAGGAGATTTGGCATGGAGTTGAGATGGGAGTTTTAGGCTAAAGGAAACCAAGACCAGGGCAAGCAATTCTGGGACTCTGGAGAAGTAGGGCCATAAACTGAACTTTAAATGTGAAACACACATTGTAAACTGTAACACATCATACCCTGTCAGTTTCTGGTGTGAGTGACTATGCCAGAAAGCACCAGGTCATTGTTTTTCAAACCTGTAGTGATGTAAAAGAAAAAGGCCAATATTTGAGACAATATTTGAGACAAAAACTGACCAAGAGATCCCACTACACTCAACTCAGCTTCTCCTGGGAACTTCATATAACAGGGGCCATGTTGCTTGTACTTGGCACATGCCTAGCTGGCAAAAAGTTAACCAAAAAAGTTAAAACAAAAAATGTGTAACAGTTACATCTGGGGCTGAGGGAGTATGAAATCAGGGAGTTATACATAGGGGCCTGCTTGGAATGAAGAGATATGCTAGTTAGAACAATTTCTCCAAGCAAAGCAGACTGCTGGATTTATATAAAGCTTTGGAATCAGGGGTAATTTGGGTATTGTAATGGTTTTAGAGCTAAAGTGGGCTAAAGTTAGCTTTGGAAGTGTGCTTATTTAGTCAAGACTGCACTAGAGTAAGTTGGCTGCTGATTGGGTCACCTTCAACAGCTTTCATTGGTTGGTTTTCAGAAGTATGTTCAGTGAAGCAAGTTATCATGGATAAAACACTGAGGCAAGTTGTCATTGATCAAACAGATTTAAAATTAGTTCTATAAAATCAGTCTTTGTATAGATGCATAGAGGCTTCATTTTTATTCTGAGTTGGTTGTTCAAAAAGGATCTGTGTGCCCAGATTGAAAACACAACAAAATCAGGGGCGCCTGGGTGCCTCAGTCGTTAAGCGTCTGCCTTCGGCTCAGGGCATGATCCCGGAGTTCTGGGATCGAGCCCCACATCAGGCTCCTCCGCTAAGAGCCAGCTTCTTCCTCTCCCACTCCCCCTGCTTGTGTTCCCTCTCTCGCTGACTGTCTCTATCTCTGTCAAATAAATAAATAAAATCTTAAAAAAAAAGATAAAAAGAGAACACAACAAAACCAAACCTGAACTAGATGCCTAGCATAATACTTCAAAATAGACCCAAGGTGAAGTATATTATTGCAAAATTTCATAACACCAGGAACAAGAAGATTCCAAGTCATTTATGAGTGATCATGAATCAGAATGACTTTTGGCTTCTTAACAGCACCTGGAAGCAAGAAAGCAATAAAACAGGTTCTTAAAAATTCTGAAGGAAAATTATCTTCAACCTGGAATTCTATACTCAGCCAAACTATCACCCAAGAGTAAGGGCAGAATAAGATATTTTCAAATAAGCAGAGTATAAAAAATGTACTTCCTTGTACCCTTTCTCAACAATATGCGTGGGGGATGTGTTTCACTAAAATGAGAGAATAGACCAAGAACGAGGAAGATATAAAATACAAGGCAGAGGAGATGCATCATAGGAGGGAGGAAATATGATAAATGGAGGTCCCATGATGACAGCTGTACAACAGGCATAGAGGGCAATTGGTCCAGATATGTGTGGCTCATGATATTTCTTGAAGACTTCTTGAAGATGAGGATCCCAGCTGCCTACATTTTTTTTTAAAATCTACAGATGGAATGTTCTGGTGAGCTTGGCCCAGTGTCTATTGGCTCTAGACTTGTTATAACTATGTGCTCTGTTCCCAGAATATGACCAAAGATAGTTCAGCTCAGTTTCCTGTAGGAGCTTTCATCTAACAGGGGCCATGTTGCCCTGTCCTTACAGGGCTATGTTTGTGCCTGACACTCAGTTTATGGATACATGCATAGGTGGCAAAAAGTAAAAACAAAGAATTATTAAAACAAAACAATAGAATGGTTACCTCTGTGGGTGAGTGGTTTTACATTTGGGTGTAACACACACAGGCTCTTAAGGTACTGGTCTTTCCTAAATAACATCGTAATGACTGTTTAAACTGTAGCTATGTCTTTTTTAGACTCTTCTGTATGTATATTTCCCAATTCAAGCAATCTGTATCATTTGATAGAAATAAACCAGCAGTCATGCTTACGAAGCTTCTTTCCGAAGGTACATTATTTCAATACTGTAAAAGGCTCAGTCAAAACTCCAAATGGTTAAGATGAACAGCTTCACTGTTCTCTTCCTGCTGCAGCAGAAGAGATATTAAAAAAATACATAAAAAATAAATGGATGCCTGTTTTGAAACGTAAACACAATAGAAACCTTTTAGCTTTGTTGATTACCTTTGTATATTTATTACAGGCAAAACAAATGTCCATTCACACAAACACACACACACACACACACACACACACACACACACTATAGGACTTCCTAATAATTGTTATATTGAAGGAGATGACAGGATTTCTTACTTCACCATGAAATGACACCCGGAACCTCCCTTTTGGTAGTTGACACCAACTAGTTGGTGTCAGGAAGAGGAGAAGGGTATACTCAATCTAAGTGTGTATTTGTGTGAGAGGGTAGGAGAATGTGCCCCAAATGAGCAGTGGCCTTTGACAATGACCTCATCCAGCAGTAGGACTATAGTCAAAGGATTTCTGGCACTCACCAGTCAGATCAGCTGCTCTTCAACAGGGGAAGGACTAAATAAGATAAAAGGAGGAAAGGCCAAAAGTAGTCACTCCAACATTCAGCCATCTTGGAGAACACAGTGAGTCTCCTTTATGGAAACCAGGAAAGAGAATCAGCTCCCTGTCCTGTCCACAGTGAGAAACATGCTAGATGTAAAAGGGATGAGCTGTATCAGTAAAGATTCAACCAAAGAAGCAGATCCAGCTACACTGACCTTTAGAGAATAAGCAGGACTACTTTTCACTCCTGCTTTCCAAACCTTACTCAGATTTTTCTTGTGGCCCACTCCAGTTCAAAACCTATTTCCAACAAGCCAACTTCATACAGCATGAAGCCAGTCCACACTTTAAGGATTTGACATCCACATACATCTCTTTCCTTTTTTCTCAATCATAAACACATCAACACATTTTATTTATAACATCTAACTTTTAACAAAGTATTTTCTATATACAATTGCATTTGACCCTGCTTTTACTCCCAACATACTATTACTAATAAAAATAAGATACCATTAATGGAATGTCTTGTAAATGCCTTAAACCATGCCATTTTAACCTTTACAACAAGTCTATTAGCTATGTATGGTTTTCTACCAATTTCAGAGAAGGAAATTGGTGCTTGAGGAATACATAGGTCTTTATACTGAACCTCCAAATACAGGCCATAGCGAAGTCATGCTTCTACCTAACAGGAGGCAACTCTTCTTCAGNGGATCACGCCCTGAGCCGAAGGCAGACGCTTAACCACTGTGCCACCCAGGCGCCCCGAGACAGGATTTTTTTTATCCATCTTTAGGTTATGTGAATTCTCTTCTAACTGTGTCATATCTTCCCTTTAATATCTGAAGATATAAAGTTAATTCCTATTAATACATCTTAACTTAGTTGATAGGAGGATGGGGAGGAAAGATGGAATGATATATACAAAATACACTCATACCAATATAAGAAAAACACTCATAACTACTTGCATCTTCATTTCTGAATGTGGTCCTATAGTTGCAGCTGGTATTTATAACTTACCTTCTTCCACTATTCATCTTACATTCACTTTGTTCCTTAGCAAGCATCTCAAATGCTCATGCTTCTTTGCCCGGTGGAGTGACCCAAATCTTTATGTCTCAAGAATCTGGGTCATTGGGTTGTTGTACTTCTTATGTTTAATACAGGATGTGGGAATATTAGCAGGCACTCCAGAAGATTGCCTGCGTTCCATAAACCCATCCTTATCCCCCTGTGTAGTTCCCCATTTCCCCCTTGTCAATCAGGATGAATCACCCCAGTTAACCCTCTTTCTTTGCCCGTTGATTCACTCTCATGAAGAGCCCAGAGTGGCAAGGTGGCAGTCCTGACTTCCAGTTTAAGGAACCATAGTTGTGTTCCTTGGCAGATCATTTGTCCCTGGCAACAGAGCTCAAAATAATGGGGCTGGGAAGCAAAATTTTGCTAGTGAATCAGTAGGAGTAATGGTGAGAAAAGCCATTCTCATTTTTTTAAAATTTTATTATGTTAGTCACCATACAGTACATCCCTGGGCTTTTTTTTAAATTTTTTTAATTATATTATGTTAGTCACCATACAGTACATCCCTGGTTCTTGATGTAAAGTTCTATGATTCTTTAGTTGCGTATAACACCCAGTGCACCATGCAATACGTGCCCTCCTTACTACCCATCACCAGCCTATCCCATTCCCCCAACCCCCTCCCCTCTGAAGCCCTCAGTTTGTTTCTCAGAGTCCACAGTCTCTCATGCTTCATTCCTCCTTCTGATTCCCCCCCCCCCTTTCTTTATCCCTTTCTTCTCCTACCGATCTTCCTAGTTCTTATGTTCCATAGATGAGGGGAACCGTACGATAATTGTCTTTCTCTGCTTGACTTATTTCACTTAGCATTATCTCTTCCAGTGCCATCCATGTTGCAGCAAATGTTGAGAAATCATTCTTTTTGATAGCTGAGTAATATTCCAGTGTATATAGGGACCACATCTTCTTAATCCAGTCATCTGTTGAAGGGCATCTCAGCTCCTTCCACGATTTGCCTGTTGTGGACAGAGCTGCTATGAACATTGGGGTGCATATGGCCCTTCTCTTCACTACATCTGTGTCTTTGCAGTAAATACCCAGTAGTGCAATTGCTGGATCATAGAGTCACTTAATTTTTCACTTNTCAATTTTTAACTTTTTAAGGGACCTCCACACTGTTTTCCAGAGTGGCTGTACCAACTTGCATTCCCACCAACAATGTAGGAGGGATCCCCTTTCTCCACATCCTCTCCAGCAATTGTTTCTTGGCTTGTCAATTTTTGCCATTCTAACTGGGGTAAGGTGGTATCTTAGTGTGGTTTTGATTTGAATTTCCCTGATGGCTAATGATTTTGAACATTTTTTCATGTGTCTCTTAGCCATTTGTATGTCTTCATTGGAAAAGTGTCTGTTCATATCTTCTGCCCATTTTATGATTTGTTTATTTGTTTCAGCCCCAGGGCACGAGTGATGCAACACCCACGTGCAGCCCAGAAGCCCTGCTTTTTGCTGCCTGTGAGCAGAAAGGTCTATTTCTCCGTGAGAGACAGCTGTAAGACTTGCTGGAGCTCCCACTCCTCCAGCTCTTTGGCAGACAGCTCCATGGCCAACTGCAAGTCGCTATCAAAACGGCTCCTCTCCCTCGAGGCTCCAGGGCACAGGCCTTCTGAGCTGGTGACCATGATCTCTTGGATGGCCCTGTGGGGAAAAAGAGGCAGAAAAAAGCAGCCCATTACCAGCAGCATCAGGGCGACAGCAGCACCTGCATTTACCTGTCCCCTGAGAGCACACCACGCAGGGCACTTTATATGTGCCCCACGGCCACGTTGCCATTCAGTTCCCTGTGGCTCTGGAGGTGTGGGTGCCGTGTATAGGTGAGAAACCCGAGGCTCAGGGAGGTGAAGAAACCCACTCAGGGTCTCCTCCCAGCTCCTCCTCCACTGTCTTCCCATTGATGTGTCCTAGGGCTCAGCCCTGGGAACAGGAGCTCTTTAAGGCCGGGCGTCTGTCTTGTCCACCTCTGGGTGATCGCCACCCTACACAGGACCTGGTCTTCTGCAGGAGATGGAGCCCGCGTGAGAGAAGGAACAAACCCCAAATACATCCTGAAGAGGCCCCGCTGCTGCTCCCCCCATCCAGGTGGCAGTCGTGCTCCTCTTAGGCAGGTGCCTGTTACAACATTGGTCCACCCTCTGCTGAGGCCAATGTGCGTGATGTGATCTATTGCTAAGATTTGGTTTTGTTTTGTTTTGTTTTTTGGGGGTTTTTGTTTTGGTTTTTTTTTTGGGTTTTGTTGTTGTTATTGTTGTTACCGCTGCTGCTGCTTAAAAATGGCCTCAAAATCCACTAGGAGAGTCTATAGCCACACAAAGGGAAGAACACTTGAGTGACAGACTGTAGGAGCCACTGCAAGTTTCAGACAGCCAGATTAAATGGTGTGACCAATTGAGAAACACTGGTGTCTGTTATGAGTTGTACTCAGTGTGACCACAATACCGCCACTGTCTAGAAAACACACTCAAACCCTTAGATTTCAAATAGTGCTGGGCCCCATGAAAGGCAGGGATTGACTATCCTACTAGGAAAAATCAAACTTGACGTTTTCTAGTGGAGGAGACATTTAAGTGGGTCAGCAGCCTTGAAATTACAGGTGGCGTTTGCATTTTTAAACAAATTACTGGAAAGAAGGGGGTTTATAGGTGA
The DNA here is from genome assembly GCF_002007445.2 of Ailuropoda melanoleuca. Taxonomy (NCBI): domain Eukaryota; kingdom Metazoa; phylum Chordata; class Mammalia; order Carnivora; family Ursidae; genus Ailuropoda; species Ailuropoda melanoleuca. Next base: position 5,694 of record NW_023254094.1, on the reverse strand, counting down.
AGCATTTCATTTGGAATGCGAATCTATATTTAAAAATAGTCTCTTCATTTTGTTTTCTCTGATTTAGTAAATTACTCATATGTTTTTTAGACTTCAGTTGCCTGGCAGTTGGCAGGTATTTATTTCTACAATACATCCTATTGACCACCTCCTGCTCTGGGCTTCTTGCAATTGGTTTGTTCTACTGGGCTCTGAATGGGGACAGCTGATGGACACGCATGCCAAGTTCCTTTGGTACAGCCGTCTGCCGGTCACAGAGCTGTCCGATGGGAACCACGGGGCTCCAAACCCCATGTGCTCGGGGGCCAGGATGGCAGGGGCCAAAGCCACTTTGTAGAGGTGATGGTCTGTTCCAAGGCTCTGAGATGTCTTTATAGAAAAAGAGCTTACTTAGTTACTCGCAAGCCAAATGCCACATCTACAAAGGAAATGCTAAATTCCTGGTAGAATTTAGCACAGTAGAGAAGACCAATCTTTGGATTGATTAAGTTAGTGGAGGGTGGGAAACAAGCTCTTGGGAACTTGAATTTCTGCTTTGAATGTCTCCCACCTCCCACCAAATGCCCTACGGGAAGTTGGGGTTGTGAGACCTAATGGGCCTTACATCAGAGATCTTGAAGTTCACCTTTAACCTCCTATTTTTACAGAGACATCAGAGATCTTGGCAGCGACACCTAACAGGGACAAGTCATCCACTGGCAAACTGGGGTCCACAGACCTAGAGCCAGTGGGGGCCCTGAGACAAGCTCAGGGGACACAGCGGCCCAGATGCAGGGGTGGGAGTCAGGTCCCATCCTGTCTCCACACTGGTGAGGCTGGAAACTACAGAAGACCAGGCAGCAAACTTCCATGTTCATTGGAAGACATTTGGAACTGTCACCTTTAAGGGTTCCTTCACTTCTCGAGATGTGTCACTTGGCAGTGGAGTGAAGGAGGGGTCCACAGCCACTCTGTCAATTCCTGCACATTCTGCGTGCCTCACAGAGCCCAGGCTATGAAAGCCCCACTGAACTGTCACCTTTAAGGGTTCCTTCACTTCTCGAGATGTGTCACTTGGCAGTGGAGTGAAGGAGGGGTCCACAGCCACTCTGTCAATTCCTGCACATTCTGCGTGCCTCACAGAGCCCAGGCTATGAAAGCCCCGGAGAGGCAGCAGGAACCTTCAGCGGTTAGGGGCCACCACTTGAGAGTTCAGGAAGCCCCCTCATGGCTGGTGTACACACCCCAACCGTGGCTTTCCTGTCCTGACTCCCCACCCAGCACCCCTGCTCCATTAGCAGCACCAGGATGGCCGGGGAGTGCCCCTGACCCAGCTCTTCTCCCCCTTGCTCCTTGCTGGGCAGCAGCTGTAACCTGGAGGGGTCTCCAGCATGTTCTGTCCTGGCCTACAAGTCCCATGGAGGCAGTCCATTTAGGATGGGTCCCCTATGGCCTCCTCTGGGCTTCCTGGCTGCCCACACATGCCCTTCAGCCCCTCCCTTTCTAATGGAGTCCCTTCCAGTCCTCCCCTCTTGCCGGGCTCTGCCCCCAGCTAGGCATGGCTTCTGCCTCTCCAAGGCCATGTCTAGACCACAGTTTGCTTTGTATTCCATCATCACCAGGGTCCCTACATCTCCTGACCTCAAACAATCCCCTCTCTCTTGCCTGGTCTGGATGTGATGCTGGCACTCTCCTGGACAATCTCATCAACCTGGAGGAAGAAGATCAGCTGCACGGACCCCTCCGTGGACCACTAGCCCAGTGTGGCCACTTCTAGGCAGACCTCGCCTCACTGTGGCCATGAACACAGACCAGGGCTCCTGCTCCCATCTCCTTATCCCATGACCCTCTGCTGTAGGCATTGCCCTCCCCCTCCCCAGGAAGGCTGCCCCATTCTGGCCTCAGGAACTTCCCTTGTTGACCAGAGTTCCCACAACATTCTCATCGCTGCCCTTGGCCCTGCCTGTTGCTGTGTTGTGCCTCTCTTGCCCAGCTCCAGCTGGGCTTCTGAACCCAACCCCCCGGCCTGGCTGAGCCCTCTCCACAGACCCGGTGAGCACCCTCGCTGGGACAGGGCAGCCTTCCTTGCCAGTTCTCCCCTCTGTTACTTTTGTCTTCAATGCACGTTGCTGTTGGCAAAAGTACCCAAATTGGAAATAAGGCAAAGAGAGGTCAGAGTGTCCAGTGCTGTCCATGGCCCAACACTACTTCATTATCTAGGATAGAGGTGCCTTGAGTGGACTTTCACTGAGGATTAACACCTGGAACATAGGGAGGACACATGTAACCCTGTGGGTATTCTGTCTGATAGGAGATGATCACTGTAGAAGAGATCACTCCCCAGGCTATGGTTTCTTGGCCCTGTCGGACGACACCTAGTTCTGTGTGTACCATGGAGGCCTCGCTGGGCCGCCCTTCCCCAAATGCCTGCAACGTTCAGCCCTGGAGGCTCTGCACCAGCCCTGCTGTCACACTGGCCCTCCTCAGAGAGCCGAGCTCAGGCTCCTTCCCACAGCTTGACTCGGGGGGTCCGTGGTGCTCCCCCCAGGTGGGCACACCAACCACGTGGTGTCCTCTGACCTGCCACCCACCCTCAGATGCTGTCACAGGGTCTGGCGGGCAGGTCCCAGCTCCCGACACCAGTTCAGGAAACACCCTGCTCTTCCCAGCCCTTACCTGCCACTGCATCAGAACAGAGGAGGTGGTGTGTGGTGTCACCGACACGAAACTTGGAGGCTCTCCCAGACCTGCAATACAAGAAAGAAGAAAGTGAGGATTACCTGGTTCTGCTTGTACTTGGCTGCCAGTCTGGAGATCTGTTTTCATCTCCTGCAGTCCCCATGTCAGCCCTGTGGATTGTAACCCACATCATAGAGTTCACAGCATTGAAATTTAGAGATTTTAAGTGGCTTGTCCAGAGTCACAACACTGACGTGTCATGCATCTGGGACAGGAATGTAGTTGGTTCCCTGAGGACAGAGGTCCCTGAACACCTGGGACCTCTAGGTCATGCCGTATAAAAAAACCAAGGGCTCTTCTCACTCTTTCTCAAAATATCCTGCCCCAAGATTTCTGCAGGNTATACACAAACCAAGGGCTCTTCTCACTCTTTCTCAAAATATCCTGTCCCAAGATTTCTGCAGGAGACAGTTGATGCCTGAAAGAGTTTTCTGGGCTGAGAAAAGACCTCAAACCCTGACTTAGCCTCTTGCCTCTAGATTTTAATCCCTGACCCAAAATACAATGCAGATGCTCCCAAAGTGAAGCCCCTCCGAAGGGCCGGGGGAAGCCCAGCTGTGGCCATCCTCCCCCAGCATCTTTGCACTGTCGGCCTCCTCATGTGGAGCCTTCCTGGTGACCAGCTGACCACCCTCAGTGACCAGCGAGTGGTCTGCTCAGCTCACAGGTTCACTCAGAACCCAGGACATTCCTAAACAACTATCACATGTCAGCTCTGCCAAGAATTATCTTCCCTTCAACTGACCAACCCTGGCTGAGCAGTTCCTGTCAATTAACTGGGAAAATGGCCATCTAGGCTGGTGCTCTGATAATTTAATGAACGGAGTCTGGGACCCTCAATGTCTGACTATTGATCTGAGCAGCCATCCGAGCAGCCTGGACTAAGATCTGGCTGACAGTGAACAGGGGCTGCACTGGCTCTGAGTGGTCACCTTCTCTGCTCCTTCCCTCCCCTCCAAAATCCAGGATGCATGGGCTCCTCATCTGTCAATAGGCCCAGCAGTGGCAGGGGACAGAGCCCACCTCATCTTAGAGCAAGCCCTCCACACCACCCCAGGACTCTGATAATCCCCCAGGCCCTCCTTCCTCTGTCACTACTGAGTATTTTTCCAAAGAAAACAAAAATACGAAATCAAAAAGATATACACACCCCCTATGTTCATTGCAGAAATATTTACAATAGCCAAGATATGGAAGCAACTCAAATTTCCATCAATAGGTGAATAGATGAAGATGGGTTACACACACACACAGAGACACACAGACACACACACACACACAATGGAATATTACTCAGCCATAAAAAAATAATGAAATCTGCCATTTGCAACAACATGGATGGATCTACAGGGTATTATGCTGATTGAAATAAGTCAGTTAGAGAAAGACAAATGCCATGTGATTTCACTTATATGTGGAATATAAAAAAAATGAAAGAAATAAACCAGACTCAAATGCAGAGAAGAAACTGGTGATTGCCAGAAGGGAGGTGGGTTGGGCATGGGTGAAATAGATGAAGGGGATTAAGAGGTACAAACTTCCAAATATAAAATAAATAAGTCATGGAGATGAAAAGTACAGCATAGGGAATACAGTCAATAATATTTTGGGATGCCTGGGTGGCTCAGTCAGTTAAGCATCTGCCTTTGGCTCAGGCCATGATCCCTGTGTCCTGGGACCAAGTCCCGCATCTGGCTCCTTGCTCAACAGGGAGCCTGCTTCTCCCTCTGCCTGCCACCCTCCCTGCTTCTGCTCTCTCTACCTCTCCTTCTTCGACAAATAAATAAAACCTTTAAATAAATAATAATAATATTTTAGTAACACTGTATGGTGACAAATGGTGACTGCACTCATCGGGGTGAACACAGTAACATATAGAATTATCAAATCAATATGTTGTGTACCTAAAACTAATATAACATCACGTGTATATCAATTATACTGGACGTATCTCAATTATACTTCATAATAAAAAAGAAAAAATATACGATGATGAATTATGGTCAGCTCAAAAACATTTGCTAAAAGCAATATTTCAAATTAATTATTTTCTTGATACTAGAGTAGAGAGAATAAGAACTGGAAAAGACGGTGAGCGGGCGATCTCTCTCGCTAGTAAATTCCAACAGCTGCTCATTAGCTCATCTTTTATATCTTTAACCCTAGCATCTGGATGTGTTTCTGAATACTTGCATGATCACAGACTGTAGTATTTATCTGTGATATCCAAGTCCCTACATTTCAGGTAATACATTTCTATTTATAGTTTTTCCCTGCAGAAGCCTCAACAAAAGCAAAAATGACAAATTTTTGGGTGTTGCCAATNTCTCTCTCGCTAGTAAATTCCAACAGCTGCTCATTAGCTCATCTTTTATATCTTTAACCCTAGCATCTGGATGTGTTTCTGAATACTTGCATGATCACAGACTGTAGTATTTATCTGTGATATCCAAGTCCCTACATTTCAGGTAATACATTTCTATTTATAGTTTTTCCCTGTAGAAGCCTAAACAAAAGCAAAAATGACAAATTTTGGGGTGTTGCCAATTAATCAATCAACTAATATTGTGGTTAAATGTACATAACATAATATTTATCATTTTTACCATTCATAAATGTACAATTCAGTGGCATTAAATACATTAAGAATGTTGTATAACTACCATTACTGTTATCTGTATCCAAAACTTATTCATCATCTTCCACTAAACCACTCTACCCATTAGACAATAACTTTCCCTTCTTCCCTCTCCCAGTCACTCTATTCCATTTTCTGTCCCTATGAACTTAACTATTCTGGGTACCTCATATAAATGGAACCATCTAATACTTGTCCTTCTGTGTCTGGCTAAATTTAAAGCATATTGTTTTCAAGGTCCATTCATATGATCGAATACTTCAAAATTTCATTCCTTTGTGTGTCTGAAAAATATTCCATTATATATATATATATATATATATATATATATATATTTT